>NW_022196900.1:114503677-114522022 GCF_008632895.1 Mastomys coucha
GTGCAGAGGGACAGGTGACAGTTCCCCTGAATCCTGGGTGCAGAAGGACAGGTGACAGTTCCCCTGAAGTCTGGGTGCAGAGGGACAGGTGACAGTCCTCCTGAAGCCTGGGTACAGAGGGACAGGTGACAGTTCCCTTGAAGTCTGGGTGCAGAGGGACAGGTGACAGTCCTCCTGAATCCTGGGTGCAGAAGGACAGGTGCAGAGGGTACTGACAGTGTTCTCATGAAACCTGGGTCTTCATCCGTCGTGGACAAGCCATGGACAGAAGCACGCCTGTTCCTAGGCGGTGGCACTGTCAGTCAGCTTCACCTCACACTTCTAAGAGCAATCAGCAAAGCCTCCAGCTGGCAAGCCTGCCAAGTGGCCCCTGTTCTCCATGGAAATCACATACCTGTGGGTGTTTCTTGCCCCTTTTCTTGGCCATGAGTCTCCCCTCGTCTATAAGCTCCCTCCAGATACACACAGGTTTAGTATAGGGGGAGTGGCTGAGGACCTTGGGTGGCTTGTCTGGACACTGTCCCTGCAGAGTGAAGGCCTGCTGAGTGAGCAGTCTGTTATGCCCTAAGGATCAAAGAGGCAAAGGCAGGAAGTGAAGGCCTCTCTCACTTGCAACAAGTGTTGTGGCCAACCAGGCAGTCTCTCTCTTGGGGTAGGGAGAGGTCTGCCACACAAGCAGATAGCCTCAAGTGCCAACCTTGCGTAGACTGAGGATCTGGACTTCCAGGTCACCACTGCTCCATGTCATCATTCCCGTGAAGTACCATGGTTAGCATCAGTAATGTGAATGTCACGTTGTCATCATGGCTACCGTACACCTTGTCTGAACCTCTAATTTCCAGCAACAAACATGGCAGCAGGGAGGTCATCAAGATTCCAGCACAGATGAATGGCACCGAGCAGATGCTTTAGAGGTGCCAACCTTGGTGACTTCTGGAGAAGTCCTTTAGCATGTGGCCAGAACCTCCTAGCTGGAGGGAGGCAGATACTCATAGCCTTGGTCTGGATATATTTATTTGCCCATCAGCTCCTTGCTGGGTCTGTAGACTACTTCACTCCCTAGAATCGGTACATGGCCAGTCAGAGCCTGACATACAGGGAACCCAGCAGTCACCCTAACTGGGCACAAGCCATGCTCTGAGATGTGAAGACAGAGCTGGGATCTTAAAGCCAAAAGTTGCTCCTTTTTTGTTTGGTTGGTTTCTTGTTTGTTTGTTTGTTTTTTTCGAGACCCAGTTTCTCTGTGTAACCCTGGCTGTCCTGGAACTCACTGTGAAGGAGGTAGTAGAACACAGTCCTACTACCTCCACGTGGTCCTCCAGTGTGCAGAGAGCTGGAAACCATGTTGTCAGCATTGTGGTTCCCAGTCATTGCACAGGACTTCAGTGGTGCAAGGCACAGAGCTGCGGGGAAGGACATTAGCTAGGGAATGTCCTTGCATAAGAAAAAGGGTTTTATTAATGCACCATAAGACAAAATTAATACACCTCTGAGAGAAATAATTCTCCCACTTGTAATTTGGAGATATTTCAGAGGCCCGGCTCCTGCAAACCTGGACTCTGGGGAAGGGATATTAATGTCCCTGGCCCCAGGGTCCTCTCTAAAACAGAGATGAAAGATGGTCCCCCACTCAGCCTAGTCCCACAAAGGATCCAGCTGGAGCATGGGGGTCCTTCCTCAAAGAGACATTGTCCTGAAGCACCTCAGCACTCTTAATGATGCTGGCCCAAACTATACCCCCTCTTCCAGGACCCCACCCAGGAACTGCTGTCTGTTCTACCCTTGTCTTCCTGCCTTTGCTCTGTAAGTCTTTCATGAAATACCCCAACTCCTCTGTAGGTCATAATCTGAGGCTCCTGTTCTAGCCAGAGGCCCTCCCCAAAGTATTAGACCTCTGGCTCTTAGTGGGTTACATCTCTTCCCCAATAAAGAACCCCCAGGAAAAGGATCACTGGAGCTTGGTCCTACAGGAAAGTGTACTGTGGTGTGCACATGTGTTTGGGAGGGACCATCTGTCACTCTGACCAGGCCATACCACTATGCTGCCCCATCCACACTGCCTGCTCTATAGCTCTTTTCCCAGGCTCCCACACACTGTCCTATCCACTCTGCCCAGCCCATGCTTCTGATCCAAGCTCCTCCTGTCTGCCCTGCATGTCCACGGTTATCTCCCAGTCTCCACACTTCCCTGTCCACACTCCTCTCTCTCTGGCTGGCTCAGAGAAATACCCAGGACAAAGGTTCGTCCCCAGCCAGGTTCTGTTTCTTGCCCCCTGCCCACTCACCTGATGACAGTGAAACTCTCCCTCTGCTCAGGGTTCACAAGGCTTCTCTCTGCTTTATTTTTCTGGGCAAATCTTCTGCTCAGCCAGGAGACATGAAGCCTGCTGTCCTGCTGCCTGTCAGCGAGTGGACCAAGGCTGTGCCGAGTTTGTGGACATCTTCCTCGGAGCCCCTCCACCTGGGATGCGGCCCTATCTGTTCTCGCCCAGCACACTTGAGGTAGGCCTCAAGGCCTAGGGGTGCTCTGCTTTACTACCACCATACTCTTCTGAACCTTTTCTCTCCTTCTGCCTGACTCATAGAAGGCTGGCGACAGGCCTAAAGGTGACCAGAGTCTCCCAGAGGTGCTCCCCACTGCCCAGGAACCTCTAAAAGGCACCAACAGGTAAGATGTGCACTAGCTGGGGTCTGCCACAGCCAAGCCCTGGCCTTTGTCACAAACACACCTTACCTGCCTCCAGGCCTGCCTCTCCGAGGGCACCATGGTGAGGGGGTCTGAGAGGTGATGGCCAGGAGGAGTTGTAGGGCATCTAGGAAGACAAACCCCATGTCCAGAGCCTGTCACCAATGAGCCTCTGAGCACAGCACCTATGTCTCTGTGGCTGATAGCTACTCTCTGAGTAGCTCACCCAGTAAAGTCCCAAGGGGAACAAGAGGGGGTGCTACTGCCCTCTTGTTCTTGCTGCAAACCCTACACCCCAAAACCAGGTGGAGCTCCAGGAAGCCTGGTAGCAGGGTCAGGGGAAATGCTGCAGGCCCCTCAGAGGTAGATAGCAGTCAACAATGGATACACAGGGAGACTGGATTCTAGAGTGGGGCACTCCTAGAATGGACATGTTTTCCCAACCTTCCATGCCAGGGTATGCTGTGGGCACACCCAGTCAGGTGCTGTAACTAGCCCTGTCTCCCAGGGGAGGAAACTGAGGTGGCCCTCTTAAATCAAATCTGGATTTCTGTCTGACAAATCAGAAGGCTGCTTTGTCACAGTGAGAGGTAAAGAGACAGCATGTCTGTTGACTCAGGAGGATGTGGCAGCCAGCTCCACCCCCACTCCTCTAGCACCTATGAGCCATGGCATGGTAGGTACCTTGTAGAACAGCCAGCATCCACATGCCAGGTGCTCTGCTAGTGGAACATGCTAGGTGTGTAGGCCTTATTGGACCTAGTTGAAACAGGAAGTCCTAGCAATTCTTGAGAGACTAGGCAGCAGGGCAGGCAAGGGCCAGGGAAGCCTATGGACTGGAGAACATTGCTCCTGAGATAGCCAGGAGAGAGCTTAGGAGACAGGTGAAGGGTGCCTACAGTCACTGGCCAGATCTCTTGGAAGATTGTGGCAGCCTTCTGCCACATGCAGAGGGCAGGAGCCCAAGAGTGTACTGAAGGTGCTGCCTTAGTGTGGGGTTCACATGAAATGTGCAGTGCAGAGCCAGAGCAGACTGACCCAACAGCAAGGCTACAAGAGAAGAGATATATGTGGTGGGGCTGGAAGGAGGGCCTGTGGCCTGCTGGAGCTGAGAGCTGCCTGCTGGCGCTCCTGCAACAGGATTGCTCATTGGTGACGCAGTGGGTGTAGGACGAGCCAGGAACACTGGAGGCTGGTAAAGTGCTGGCAAACTGACAAGCCTTTGATGCCCCTTAAAAGGCGGCACTGGGACAGAGCCTGGTACAGCAGGAGATGTGTCCCGTGCTGCTCTGAGTCAGGGTCTGTGAATCGACCACGGAGCATGTTTGTACAACAGCCAAAGCTGATTTAAAAATATAACCAAGATCTGGCTAGCATAGAGCTACCATCAGCCTAGTGTTTCCTCCCAGAGAGGATATGAGAGCTGACAGTGAGCACCAGGGTCATTTACATTGGCTACCTCAAGGCCCAGGATGCTCTCTGTCTTACCCTGCTGAGATCCTCTGCCAAGGCTGGCATGAACAAGTTTCTTCCTTCAACCAAAGGCTTTTGTTGCCTCCTCCAGAAAAGATGGAAGGTAGCCAGTCCATTTTCCCATCCACCGCCCACTAAGGAACTCTAAGGTGTCTGTAATTAAATGACCACAGAATAGGATTCCTGGACCTCAAGAAGCAGCTGAGTCAGTGTGCAGACTCAGAATGGCCACACGCTCAGTGTATACTTGTGACCCAGCATTGCCTGTATTTCGTCCGGCATCAGAGTGTTCCTGGCTGCAGGCAGTCATCAGACTAGACTCCACCTTCCACTACTGAGATTAAGGTCATTCTCCTGGGAGCCTTGCCTCTGAGCAGCTTGTCTCCTGTTTCCAGAACCTAGAAACACCAGGGAGAACTTTAAAATTTTTTATTCATTTATTTTTGAGATAGGATCTCATGTAGCCCAGGCTGGCTGATAGATGTTGAGGGTGACCTTGAATTTCCAATCCTGCCTTCACTGCTAAGTGTTAGGGTTACAGGCCTATACTACCATACCTGTTTTATATAGTGCTGGGCATGGAACCCCGTGTTTGTGCATAACAGGTAAGCAGTAGACCAACTGAGCTGAGCTACATCCCAGAGAGGCAATGTGTTTAGAGCAACTGTCATCTACATACAAACCTTGGCCTCACGAAGCTCCCCAGACTCCTCAGTACCGTGTTCTCCGGGCTATGAGGTCTCTTGTCTCCTCTGACTTGGCTACCCTTGCCATGCAAATGCTGTCGTCCAGGAATGCTCCCCTAAAGACCCCCCAATCTCTTGTGAGAGTTTGACCCTTTCCCTAGAAAGAATGTGGGAGCCTTGGGCAAGGTCTGTCCCCACTTTGTCCCCAGCATTTGTGACAGTCAAAGGGTTCTGTCATCCTCCTGCTGTTTGGGTATCAGATCCTTAAGTCCTTTGACCAAAAGAGGTGACCTTCCAGGATTCTAGGACACCTGTCTTTTCCAGAAGCATTGCCCAGCCCTGCAAACCAGGAGTGCTTCATTATCTTGGTTTGCGCTTAAGAGCCCAGTAGCATCATGGGGGTACATGTCTGGCCTGAGTAGGGCATCCTTGAGAGGCTCAGGCTAGGTAAGGGGAAGAGTGAAGGCCACTGGCTGAGGAGCCTGGCTGTTGAGCCTTTGTTGGACCATAGAATGTAGGACTCTTGAGATCAGAGCTTGGAGTCCTAAAGACTCCAACCTTCAACCTTGCCAACAAAGACCAGATCTGCATTGTTTCCCCTCCCCCAGCACTCAGAGAGTACTTCTCAGCCCCCAAGTCTTCTGTCCATGTTGGCACTATATCACCTCTGACCTTAATTTAGATCATACAATAGACTACTCAGACCTATCATGGGGCCCTAAACCCACCTGGTTCTGCCTGTTGGACTACTACTGCCTAGTTATGGGGAACACCTTGAGGATCTGTGACCCAGCATTTGCCACACTTTGTGCCAAAATGTTCTTACCACTCCCAACCACACAGAGACACAGCCATTGAGTCACAGCTGTCCTGAGCAAACCCTTGGTCTGGCTCTTCCAGGGGTCTCCAGGAGGATCTAGCTGTGATCATTTGGGTCCCTAGCTTTCTAGTTAGTCTCTAGAGAGGTAGGACCGCAGGACTATATCCCCTGTCCCTTCCTAACCCAACTGGACTGGCTGCCATACCTGGGTCATAGTTCATACCCTTCCCTCTCTCCTGGCAAAGACTGGAGTCTGAGGCCAAGATGCCAAGGAGGGAACAGTTTCAGTCATCCCAGGTAAGCACATAAGATCACTACAGCTTTCAGATATTACCACTGCCAGGCATGAGGAGAGAGAAGCCCCTCACATTTGCTGGAAAACAATGACTGAACTGGAAGTCACTACGGCCCCCTTGGAACCTTCCCACCCCCAGATGCCCCCTCAGCATAGAAACATGAATCCCAGTGGCTCAACTGAAGGTATAAGCCAGCTAGCTGGTCAGGGCTTATACCTTGTGTATCAGTCAGTGCTGAACAGAAATTAGAGGGGGGTGACAGATCATAGCCTCTGGGTGTTTAGCAGAACACCCAGGAGGCTTGTAGGTGGAGAAGCTGAGAAGTTCAGGCAGCTGCCATCCCACCAAGAGTGATCCTGCCTATGGCATCAGGAGTGGGCCCTGGACATGCTGGGACTGTATCTCTGAGGACACACCTGTCCCTCAAACTCCAGTCTCCTAGCTAGGGTTTCTGCTGTTGTAATGACACATCATGACCCTGGAGAGGAGAAGGTTTATTCAGCTTACACTTTCACACCACATCACTGTTCATCACTGAGAACAGTCAGGACAGGAACTCAAACAGGGCAGGAACCTGGAGGCAGGAGCTAATGTAGGGGTGCTGCTTACTGGCTTGCTCATCATGCCTCACTCACCCTGCTTTGTTTGTTTGTTTTGTTCTTGTTTTGTTTTTCAAGACAGAGTTTCTCTGTGTACCCCTGACTGACCTGAAACTCTCTCTATAGACCAGGCTGGCCTCGAACACATATAAATTTACCTGCCTCAGCCTCCCGAGTGCTAGGAACTAAAGGTGTATGCCACCATGCCCAGCCTCAGTCTGCTTTCTTATAGAACTCGGGACCATCAGCTCAGGGATGGTACCTCCTACAATGAGCTGCCCCCATCCCACTGCCCATCAATCACTAATTAAGAAAATGCCCATCCCACTTCTGACACGATCACATTTTGCCAGGCGGTGGTGGCGCACGCCTTTAATCCCAGCACTTGGGAGGCAGAAGCAGGTGGATTTCTGAGTTCGAGGCCAACCTGGTCTACAGAGCGAGTTCCAGGACAGCCAGGGCTACTCAGAGAAACCCTGTCTCGAAAAACCAAAAAAAGAAAAAAGAAAATGCCCTACAGCTAGGTCTCATGGAGGCATTTTCTCAATTGAGGTTCATCCTTTCAGATGACTCTAGCTGTGTCAAATTGACATAAAACCAGCCAGCTTATACCCTTATCCCTTTGGCCTGTACAAAATACTCTGGGCTTCTGGGTGCTGGGGAGAGACTGACCCTGGCCACCAGCTGGCGACTCTTGAAACCTCAGACAGTCTCATTGACTAGATTTGCCTGAGTCAGACTCAGCAGTCACTGCTGTCATCCAGAGGCTTCAGACAAAAGGAAGGAGTGATGAAGGAGCTCTCCCCCATCGCAGAGATTGAGAGTGACACACCACCCTGTAATTTCAGCTCAGGGCAGGGGAGCCAGGGGTCTGATTTATATAAGATACAGTGCTTAAAGAGCCTGTTTGCCTCTTAAAACTTGCAGGCATCCTTCTGGAACATCTCATCTGAATACAGAAATGTCCCTTTGTGCTCCCTAAAAACGAGCGCTTTGGTAGGGATGGGGAGGTATAAAGATCTCAACAATACCAAGCTTAACATGAGCAAGGTCCTGTGGGCACAGGTTGGTACCTGCCTCACTCCCTTCGCCTCCAGCAGTCACAGACTATGGGAAGCTCACCAGGCCCAGTCACCTGTGTACATAGCAGTGAAGGAGACCTAGCAAGTACAGAGCCTGGTCCCTGAGTGCAAGGAACTCTTGACCTTCAGACTTCACAGACTGTCACTACTGAGGTGGCACTAAGCCTGGAAAGGCTGGATGACAGAGAGTGGTGGGGTCCTAGGAAGAGTTAGTCCTGGGCTCTGGGGAAAGTAGGTTTTTCACATTCTCAAAGTCTGGTCTCTGCCTGACATGGGCACCCAAAGTCAGACCAACATTCTTACAAGGAAGGAAAGGGATTGTAGATGGGTACACCCACCCTGCACCAGGGTCAGACAGGCAGTAAGTGCTGGTCCTGCAGGCGCCTTCTGCAGGCTTTCCTGGGAGTGAGCATGTTTCCGTCCAGGGCCCCTTGCCGAATTCCTGCAGAGACATTCCAAGCATGTTTTGGAATTTCACTACATGACAAAGGGCCCTGTCAGTCCCTGCACGATATGAAGTCGTGTCAGCTGCAAAGGATGGACTTGATTTAATAAGTGTGGCTGCAAATTTGTCCAGCCACACATGAGCATTCCACAGAATCGGGGAAGGGCTCTGGTTACACTTCCCCCCAGAAACTCTGATTGCATGCCTTGTGATGGAAAGAATGCATCTGCTTGCAACCCCACCAGTGAGGGGGCTGAGACACAGCCAGCCTCTCAGTAATGTATACAGGAAGCCCTGGCAGATGACCTTGGGCCTGATTGCACATTGGGTCTCTCACCCGATCACCCAATGCCTGACACATGCTAGGGACTGTCAGGGCCCCTCCTCCCACCTCAGCTCAGAGGGAAATGGTTCTAATTAAGACTTCCATGATTAGTCATTTAATCAGTCATTAGGCCAACACAGATGGAGTCAATTAATTTTTTTATATACTTGAAAAGATAGTTGATGACAGGCAGCCCTCTGAGCTGGCTGTAGGTGGCCACTGTGTACCCAGCACTGGGCTCTTGTCCCCCTTAAGGAAGCAGCAAACACTCATGGTAGGGAGATGCTGGAATCCTAGGCTCCCACCTGCCCTGAACCTCATAGGAAGCTTATGAGTAGCCTCCAGCCATAGCACAACAGCACCAGGACCTTTTGGGCAAGAACCCACTGCCTGGAGCCTGCAACAGTATGGTGCAGAGGTGGCATTGAGCCCTGGACATAGCCTGACATGCTAAGGCAGCCATGCATCTCACAGCCACAGAGACATATCAACCCCAGGTCCATAACCCAATAGACTCTCTGCCTCAGAGGCTCCTGCACCCAGCCATTGTGTATAGAACCCAGTGAAGGAGACCACCAGGCTGTTGGGTGAGGAGGAAACCCAGGGAAGTGGTCTCATAGCTTCTCATCACCCCCTTCAGCCCACACCCAGATCACCCAGCTACTGATGCCATGGCTCACCCCGGGGGCTTATTGTGAATGCACTGTCACTGTCGGGCACACCTCTCCCCTCTGCTTCCCATACAAGCTGTGCAGGGGGACTCTGGGGAAAATGCTTTTTAATGATCTCTAATAGAACCAGACACTCACAAGATGTGGTTCTGACAACATAGGCACCTGCTTATTCCCTTCCCCAGCCCTTTGCAGCTCACCTCTGCCCTCCTACCTGGAGGCTGAGCCCCCCTCGAACTGCAGGGCATATACTTCGTGGCTGACACAGAGCAATGGACTTCACATTAGCCCTGGATTGAGGTCCCCACAGCATAGCTGCAGGGAACATGGGGGTGCTATGACTAGGTCTGTTCCAGGAGAAAGATCAGCACCCAGAGATGAGGAGCTGGGCAGCCCTGTGTGGTGAGACCCTTTTCACTCACTGGAGTGAAAGCACAAGGCGAAGTAGGAGTTACATCACGTGACTCTGAGGCTCTTGCTGCCTGTGCGCAGCGAGTATCTTGCCCTGGGGAAGCAAGGGGACATGAAGGGCTTCCTAGGTCCCTCCTTTCTTCAGGATGTTTATTTTTTAAAGTGTGTGCACACATGCATATAAACGTGTGAAGTTGCTGGCACAGCCCAAAAGAAGGTGTCAGCTCCTCTGGAGGCGGAGTTAGAGGATGGTTGAGAGGCACCTGATGTGGGTGCTAGGAACCAAAATTCCGGTCCTCTGCAAGAGCAGCAGGTGCACTTAACTGTTGGGCCATCTTTCCAGCTTCCTCTAGAAAGTTTTAAGGACTGAAAAATGAGCCCTGTCCTGTCCAAGAAGGAGTAACAAACTGAAACAGGTGTGAGGGCTAGGCAGGAGCAGCTGGCCCTTGGATGTGCCTTTGTCCTGGCTCCTGCAACCCTAATCTCCCCCACACAGCAGGTTGTTTCCTGCTGGTGTGGTGCTGGGATAGTGATCCAGGCAGAATGAGGCACAGGACAGCAACCTTAACCCCTCACATGCCATTGTCAAGGGCCTCTTCCCCAGCTGAACAGTATCCTTCTCCAAAGTGGATGAACTGGGCTTCCCACCTGGGACAGGGCGCAGGAGGGTGAAGTCATTAAGCCCCTGTTCTATCGCCTGGGAAACATGCACAACCATCCATGGCTGTCCAGAATCTTGGTTGAGCCCTCAGTTGGGGCCTCATGGGAGTGGTGCATGACCAACCTGGCCTGTCTGCTGAAGTTCTTGCCCTGGCCTGTGTCCAGGAGAAGGATCACAGGACTGGAATCAGCACCCTGCCTGTGAGAGACAGATGTCATAGACCAAATGCTCAAACCTCCATTCTTCTCCTTAGAAATGCAGTGACAGCTTCAGTGTGTGTGTGTGTGTGTGTGTGTGTGTGTGTGAGAGAGAGAGAGAGAGAGAGAGAGAGAGAGAGAGAGAGAGAGAGAGAGAGAGAGTTAGTTCTAAATTTTGGAACTTTGGTTTGGAGTCTCAGGGCATTATAGAAGCCCTGGGGCTCACATCCAGTGTGGCCTAGGCTGGATCTTTGGAAAGCTGCTTTTATGCCATCATGGTCTGTTAGTGCAGGGGCTTAGATGCATTCAGCCTCTAAGAACCCTAGAACAGAAGCATCTACTCAGGCTCCTGGCCTTGACCTGGAGGTTCAGATGGGTTATTCAGAGACCTAGGAACCTGTACCTTTTACCCATGTGGCAACCTTTCCTCTAGCCTGGAATCTAGGACTCACTTCAGGTCCCCTACCTAGGCCAGACTAGGCACAAGGAGGGTGGTGGGTATCTGTTTTTATAAGCTAGACTGCCATGAACAAAATGGCCAAAGCAAGACCCAATCTTAGCACCCCAGAGCTCCTGCAGGGCTTGTGAAGCCTGATATGTAGCCACTGAGGGCCAAGCCCATGCAGCTATGGGCAAAAAGGCATAGCCTCTGTGCCCAGGCTCTGGCTGAAGCTCTGTTACCTGAACCCTGTTTGGCTGTTTCCACTCCTCTGTGAGATCTAACCATACATGCCCACTACACAAGGCCACAGCTCCTTAGTCTCCAGTGAGCCACAGAGCCCCACAAGGCCCTTCACAAACACACCCTAGTATTGCAGTTGAAGGATGCTGAAGGAAGCAGGGATGTGTGACCCTGCTGGCCCAACAACCCGACAGTAGCTAGAACCAAGAACCCATGTGAGGCCCCCACTGCATCTCAAGCTGCTGGGACAGGTGACAATGTGTGTACCAAGGAGGCCCTGCCGTGTGTCTAGTCAGTTTGGGACCAGCCTCCTGCCATGCCTCAAGCTGACAGCCTCCATGTGCCTCTGATGCCTGTGTTCTCCAGCAGAGCCTACATGGTCTTGAAGGGAAAGACAGAGGCCTCTTGCCCAGAGGAATAATACTTACTAGTCATCCTGTTCCACAGAGACCCCATTGCCCCTGAATCTGTGACCTTCTGTAGCTTGGAACAAGCTTCTCCAAACCTGAACCTATCTGGCTGATGGTAGAATTCTGGGCAAGCATGAGTGTGCCCATTCAGTAACCTCTGGGGGTGAACATCAGAGCTTTCCTCTTTGCCGAGAAGCATCTGCCCTCAGACTTGTACCCTTGGACCATGTCAGGTGATGGGGCAGTCCCCATGCCTAGACTTCACTGAGAGCTGGCACCCATCCCATCTGTTGGACTCTCAGAAGGTCAATTGGTATTATCTGGGCTCCCTCATCTGGTGTCGGGCTGTAGTGATGGGAACATGTTTTTGCTTCCAGCAAAGACAGAATATGTGGGATTGGACTTGTCCCCTCAAAAATAAAGAAGAAGCAGTTAAAAACTAGAGAGAGAGATGAGCACCAGTCAGTCAGGGATGGGTAGGGAGCCCCAAGGGGTGGAAACAAGGAAGGTCTCCAGGCTGCAGGGCTGGAAAGAGAATCCAGGCAAGTCTAGGAGTCTCCTGAGGGGAGGAGACGGGGCTGGGAGCCTGTGAAAAGGCAAAGAGTGAGGCCAACATGGCCTGCAGAGAGGGTTCCAAGACAGCCAGGGCTACACAGAGAAACCCTGTCTGGAACAAGTGAGAAGGAAAGATGAGCCTTGGTCAGCCAGTCGAGCCGAAGTCAGTGTACACAGGACAGAGCCACCTGTGTGCAGGGTGGAAAACACCCAGCTGGAGACCTGGAAATACACAGGGTACTGGCACAGTTCCCTTAGTAGTTCAGAATAATTAACCTGAACTTAAAGGATACCCAACAAGCCCTGAAAGCAAAACCAAGATGGAAAGCACCATCTCGGCCACTTAATGTCAAGAACATTTCAGTGGGCACAGAAGGACCTCAATCCATACTGTGTGTAGCCTAAAGAAAGACTGGAAAGGGCTTAGGGTGCAGCTCAGCAAAGAGTATTAGCTTAGCACTCTGGAGGCCCTGGGCCCTGTCACCACACCACTACATAAGTCAGCAAGCAAGCGCTATGGAGAAACACAGCCCATAGTAGTCCATCAAGACCAAAGAAATGACTGGGGGGGAGGAAGAGGGAGGGAGGAAGGGAGAGGGAGGAGCCACTGAGGAGATATGGGGACAGCTGCAGTTGGACTCCATGCTCACCAGGAAAGCTGAGGGGCAGGGAGAAGCCACAAGCCAAACTAGCAAGAGCCTGTGGAGCTTAATTCAGTCAAGAGCACACCAACACGTGCAAGGCCGTGAATACCACACTCGCCCATAAAATAATCCAGAAGCTGGCAGGGATGAAACAGACCCATTCAAAGTGAGGCCCTTCCTGAGGAATGGCTGTGCTGACCTGAAGGTGGTCCCCAAATCATTCCAGGAGCTGAGAGGGAGCTGAGACGGGCAAACAGAACACACCGGGAGCTAAAGACTCCAGAAGGGGAGGCAACAGGAAAACACTTGGGAGAAATGGTGGCCGAGGTTCTTTGTTGTTGCTGTTGGCCTAATTACCCTTACTTTTATGTTTTATTTTGTATGTCGACTGGGAGACTGTGAGCACACACCACAGCCTGAGTGAGGAGGTCAAAGGTCAAGTTTGAGGAGTCAATCTTCTCTTTCATCATGGGGTCAAAGGGTCACCAGGCAGGCCTATGCAGCAAATGCCTTCACTCACTACCAGCCTTACTTCTTAGAGGTTCAGATTGCCCAGGCTGGCTTCAAACTCCTAATCCTCCTGCCTTCACCTCACAAATGCTAGGATTCGCAGGGCAGTGGTGACACAGGCCTTTAATTCCAGCACTTGGGAGGCAGAGGCAGGTGGATTTCTGAGTTCCAGGCCAGCCTGGTCTACAGAGTGAGTTCCAGGACAGCCAGGGCTACACAGAGAAACCCTGCCTCAAAAAACCAAAAAAAAAAAAAAAAAAAAAAAAAAAAAAAAAAAAAAAATGCTGGGATTCAAACTTCTGAATTAGGGCAAACTTCTAAAAATTTTTGGTGGAAATAGAAATTCATACCCAATCATAATGAAGCATGACCCAGCAGGCATTCCTGAGGCCCCAGCAGGAAGGGGGCATTCTAGGCCAGGGTGGGTGACACAGACCTCATTTCAAAACAGAACGCTGGAGACGTCAGTGCCATTGGCAGTGCGCTTGCCTAGCACGCACATAGGTTCAATGCTTGGCACCCCACAAACTGGCCATGCGGGCATACACGTGTAATCTCAGCACCACCCTTGACTATAGAGCCAGTTCAAAACCAGCCCGGGGTATATGAGACCCCCCCCCAGTCCCCACCCCTGTCTCAAAAAGAATGATGGGAAAATTATATATATATATATACACACATATATGTGTATATATGTATATGTATACATATACTATATATGAAGACAAAGACAAAGACAGACAGAAAGACAGAAAGAGAGGAGTTGGAGAAACTCTTAGAAAAGGTCATGTAGCATTCCAAGCTTACTCAAGGATACCAGGCCAGTTTATGGGCCCCTCCCTACCCAGTGCTGGCAACTGTCTCCTCAGCTAGGCTGCAAGAAGTGCCTCTCAGGATCTCTGTTCTGATCCCCCTGCTGAGCCCATGATGTGCATACCATTCCTCCCTGAAGCTCTCCCTCACACTGCTATCAGGCTCCACAGAACGGTTTTCTTTCAAACTATCTCTCAGGTCTCCTGGAGACCTGGTCTGAGGCCTGACCACATGCCTCCCTCCACTGCCCTGTTAACCACGGGCTCTGAGGGCCCCTCATTCAAGACGCCAGCTCCTGCCTGCCTCTGTCTGGCTTCTTCAAAGCCCTGAGGGTCTCTAAAAACTCTCAGAACTCTCAGGGTTCTTGTAAGCCCCTTTATTTCTCTTAAAGCTGGCAGCCTGACAGACTCTAGTTACCCCTGCTGCTAAATTATTTATCTCTTCTCCTTTAAGGTGACTCTTGGGTCCAGCCAAGGCCCATTCTCCCTACTTAAAATGAAGTCATTTAAAAATCTTTTGTCTTTAATTTTTTATCACCCAAACCAGGCATGTGGTCTTTTTAAGTTTGCCAAGGGATCAGAACCCGCTGTTACTTCAGCCCCACCTGGACAGGGACCCTCTGCACTGTCCCTATCTCTGCACTGGCTATTGGCCACCTTGAGCCACTAGTGACAGGAAATCAGCTGTCCTGGATGGAGGGCCAGGTCAGGGAGGAGGCCCAGTTCTGAGGCCCCTCCCCGTCCATAGAGACCCATCGTTCAGCACACAGCTTGGGCTCAGCCATCTGGGATTGGGGCCAGGTGTCTACACGGAGCCAGCATCCTCATCCCCCACCCCCACCCCTGCTCCCCTCCCAGTCAGGAAACAGGAGAGGCTCCACAAACTTGATTCAGAGACCTAAACCCAGGATGTGCCAGAGGGCCCCATATTGCCACGTGTACTGGCCACATTCAGCAGAGCCTTGCCAGGTCCTCCTCAGATGACCCACCCGGGCAGCTGGTCCTTCTTTGGGGTGTGTCTGCAAAGCTGGACCAGCCCTCATTGGCTGTTTTCAAAGCCCAAGGGTGTGTGGGGCTCCAGCTTCAGTCTGAAGAATGTGTCAGACAGGGTTTGCACATACCTTGGGAATCCCTCAGTGTTCTCACGGATCCTGTGGGCAGCAGTAAGGGTTCATCTTTCAGACACAGGGGCCAGAGGGGAGCCTCTGGATATAGGGGTTCCAGAGCCAGGCCCCTGTCTTCCTCCTTTGGACTCCATCTGTCCCTCTACTTCTCCCAGTCAGGAGTGTCCCAGGTGATACTTGCCTTTTGCTTATTGGAGGGATCACAAGGGTGCCTCAGCCTCAAGTCATGTCTCTCTGTGTGCTTGCATGTGTGTGTGTGCACATATGTGTGTGTGAATCAAAGGACAACCTTAGATGCCACCCTCAGGAACAGTACTCACTTCTTCTGAGACAAGGTTTCTCATCGGATTGGAGCTCGGCACTTAGGCCAGACTGGTTGGCCAGCAAGCCCCAGCGATGCTCTTGTCTCCTCCTTACCAGTGCTGGGGTTACAGACACATGCTACCGTGCCTGGCGTTTTCACATGGGGACTTGACTTGGGTCCTATGGCTTGCAAAGCAACAGTCTTATTGTCTGAGCCATCTCCCCAGCCTCTTGAGTGACTTCTTTCTGAAAAATAATGTATTCCTTGGCAACCCCCAAACAGGTGCAGACCTCAGCTGTCCTCAGACCAGCTCCCAGCTCCTCTTTCAGCACACTAGTCTGGGTGTGAGAACCTCTAGCATCCCAAAAACCATACCTTGGTTTTTTGTTTTGTTTTTAATTTATTTGCTTATTTTATGTATATGAGTACACAGCAGCTGTCTTCAGACACACCAGAAGAGGGCATCGGATCCCATTACAGATGGTTGTGAGCCACCATGTGGCTGCTGGGAATTGAACTCAGGACCTCTGGAAGAGCAGTCGGGGTGCTCTTAACTGCTGAGCCATCTCTCCAGCCCCCATACCTTGGTTTTGAGGAAGCAAGAGTGACCATAGGGTCATAGAGTGGCTGTTACATACCTGCCCAGCAACTCTGGGCTGCTTGGAGGGAGCTTTCCAAAAGGAGCCACAGAGAAGGCATGATACACACACACACACACACACACACACACACACACACACACAGGTGAAGACACTGCAGTCTCTGCTATCCTGGGGCCCAGTGTTTGCCCCAGAACCGTCGGCCTTGGTTTGGGTGGAAGCAATACCCAAAGAGGACTGCCAGAATACTCAGAGGCCCTCCTTTGCTCCCCACAGGCCTGATGGGACCACAGTAGAGCCATCGACAGCTGCATATCTAGGTGGGTATTTAGATGTGGACCATGAAGAAGCCCATTACTGTATTTACAAAGATAGAGGCAAACAGTGTCTGGGGGATGAGTCTGTGGGTGGTGACGGGTCCAGGGAAGGCACATGCTCTGGGAAGGTATCCCAGAGGTAGATGGAGGTGTGTGGGTTGTAGGTAGGGGGAACATCACAAGTTATTTCCAGACCTTTGTGAAAGGGGGCTGAGGCTGTGAGGCCTCCAGGAAGATTGACAGAGAAGAATGTTCCAGAAAGGATAGAGCCAAGTGGGGTAATGACAGAAGGATTGGGCAGCTAAGTGTGTTGGGGGGAGATTGGGCTCTCCTTACCATCTCAGGAGAGTAGCTGCCAAGGTGGTAGCTGAATTAACAAAGGACCAGATGACAGCGAGGCCATCGGCAGCTGGACCTGAAGGGTGTGGGAAACACAGCATGGCCACAAGTCTCAGATCCTCATATGCCCTAGCACAGAATCTCTGCATACAGATATATCAACACCCCCTGTGGGCAGTAAGAGCAATCTGTGGGCTCTAAGGTCTAGGTCAGCAGAACCCAACGTTGGGGAAAAGGATCATTGGTCCAGGGCCTTTTCAGAGCTGTCGTAGTCCTAGGGCCTGGGCAGTGACCAAGCTGGACCTGGGTGGGAGGCCTTTGGGGAAGCAGTCAAGCCTGGGTCGTCCTTACAATGCTAGAGAGGCCCAGTCCCAGAAAGCCAGGGAGGCCAAGGCTTTGACTTCATCAGAGCATAGGACAGAAATGACTTCTCTAGATAAAGTTCCCTCTTCTAGAAGAGCCCAGGCCTGGGTAGCTGATGTATTTCCAAAGAAGGGTAGATGCTTGTCTGCCTGGCCTAAAAAAATCAGCCTTGTTCCAGCATCTCTAACATCCTGGTGGGAGGCCATTAGGCCATGAGACCCATTTCACACATAGGAAGCCTAAGAAATCAGCTACTCAGCTCTGGCAGGGCCTTGAGGTCAGGGTGAACCTGGGCCTGCAGCTCTGCTGGTGGGCTCTACTAGAAAGAGCCTGGAAGAGGGAGACAGGGGTGTAGCATTCCCACCCACACCTACTGCTGAGTCTTTAAATTGGCACTTGGCAAAGCCCCTATCACTTCTGGACAGTGAGAAGGATCTTTCAGCTCCAGGAATGAGGGTGCCACACAGGATAAAGCCAGGTGACAGCCAAGCCCCTCAGCCAGAGCTGGCCCGGGGGGGACAAGACTGGAGCCCACGACTGAACAACGTGGTGTCAGTGCCAGGCCTCCAGTGCAGCCACCAGCCAGCGCTTCTCATACCAGTCTTGTGCATCTGATGGGGGACAGGCCCAGGAACAGGGTCAGATCAGGCCTGTGGCCTGGTTCAGCGGCCATGGTCATGAGCTCACACTGGCTCCCCAGGCCAGCACCCTTGGCCCAGCCTGGTGCAGCTGCATGTTCCTGGGAACGCCTAGAGATGGGCTGCTTGGGAACACTGTGGCTGCGTCGCTATGCAGGGCTTTCCTCCAGCTGCCAGAGAGGCTGGCCTGCTGCCGGTGCCTTACTGATACAGTGTGTGTCCCCCACCCCAAGGACCCCAGTTCCAGTTCATGGGCCTCCTAGAGCCAATTCCTCTGAAAAAACTGACCCAAGGCTAAGCAAATTCCTCCAGCCCCCAGGCACACTCTCATCCTGTTCAGGAAGGCACAGCCCTTAGCTGAGCCAGAGTGGAGGGTAACTACTTGCTCAGTGGCTGGAATGTCACTCAGCTGGGCTCTGCTGTGCTTGGTGGTGGGAGCCTGCCCCAACCCAGTTTCAGCTGCGGCCACATTCCTGGTGTGAGCCTGGGCCAGCCAAGGAGCTTTTTCCACACTCTGGTGCCAGCCCCAGCGGGCTCAGGGGAGGGAGAGAGGGCTGTTTCTATGGCAACTTCCCTTTTTGTTATTTCTTATTTTCTTTTTTATGGTTTCTCCAACTTTGAAGCTCTCCAGACAGTTTACAGACTGTGGAAAGGAAAAGTGCTTTCCCTCCTTTGCCCCCACAGGCCTTCCTTCCC
>NW_022196900.1:114522212-114568091 GCF_008632895.1 Mastomys coucha
GCTTTCCCTCCTCCCAGCCCCCTAGGCTTTCCCTCCCCACTGCCCCCAGGCTTTTTCTCCCCAGAGACCACCCCCCAGGCTTTCTACCCTTCCAGTCCCCTAGGGCTTTCCCTTTCCCAGCCCCCTCCAGGGCCTCAGGACCCCACCAGACACTTCAAACCTTCAGAGGGAGGCCCAGCTATTTCTTAAATATTTAGAGAAAATGAATGAATATGTTTTCTCCAAAAACAATGTAGTCAAGTATTTACAAAAAGACTCAGCCACATGGCCTAATTAGCACTTGGGAGCAGGGAGGGGTCTCTGTGGCTTGACCCTGAGGGCTGTCCATATATCTGTCCTCTCCCCACACCACTGCTTGCTTCAAATCCAGGCTGGGTCTGAAAAGCTGGTTGCTTTGCCCAAATGCTTGCTAACCAAACACCCAGCCTCAGGATGGCAGTATACCCAAAGGAGGGTGAAGAGCCTGGGCTCTAGTGGTCACACTAGCCTGAGGGTACCCCTGCCTGTCCCTCACAGGGGAGTATGTGCTCATGGTCTGCGATGTGACCAGTCCTCCATTCCTGGGCCACAGGCTGCCCACCACCTTCAAGCACCTGCGGATCTTGGCCAAGAGGGACACTCACTGGCCCCATGTCCCTGAAGATTACCCAGAAGCTCTAAGCTAGAGGCCACTCCTGGCTGTTGGACATAAAGGAGCCAGCAATACCCTCAAGGGAAGGCCACCCTTCCCTGAATGGAGATTCATGCTGCTTCCCCCATGGACCACATCCTCTGTTCCTAAACAATCTGAGTTAGGGCTGGCTCACGTGAGCCCCCAGTTACTGACTTAAATAAAACTCTAAATACCAACCCTGAGTAGCACCTTCGTGGGGCTCCTTCTAGCAGGCCCTTGGCCTTAGCACTGCATTGAGTTGGAGTCTTAAGGGGCACAGGTAGGGGCTCAGTGTCCCAGTGCGCTCTGAGGATCCTCATATCTGCCCCACCAACACTATTCCCAGGGCCATGGAAGTCTATGTTAGATTTCTGTGAAGGCAAGAACTGGGGGCAACTAGGCGCATGAGCAGTCTCAAGTTCAGGTTCCCTGGCACCCCAGAGTGAAGAGGGCCTTCTTACCTGGTCATCCCCAGCAATGGTAAGGTAGGGTCATTGGGGGGAATCTCATAATTGCCACTGAAGGGGCACACTGGCTGCTGAGGAGGCCCAACCCCCTGGGTCAGCCACAAGCATCTTTTCACCAGGTCACAGGAGGTCTCTGGACCTGTCCTCTACAGTTATCTCCTAAACTACTTGTGAGTATCAATTTCCAAGTCTGCCCTTAAGGCACAGCATTCTGTAGCTTCCTCCTCCTCCTCCTCCTCCTCCTCCTCAAGATGAAACCGCATTTCTGTCAAAAGAAAAACAAAGAAAATGATGTTTCAATTTAGGAAGGAAAATGGCTGGGAGTGAGCAGCCGCAGCTGCCATTTTCCAGCCCATCCTCAGGCAGCCTCTGGTATTTAACTCCCCAAAAGCACGGTGAGCTTTTGAAAGTCAGGAAACTTGTAGTCACTATTCCATGTGGATATGGCAGGTGGGGCTTGTGCCATAGTGGCTCCTCAGCTGACATCAGGTCTGTCCTGGCAATCGAGACAGGCCAGGTCAGGCTGCTTTCCCTCACAGAACCTCTGCAAACAGCTCCAGGCTAGCCACCTACACAGTCATCAGCAAACCTACCTGCTGATCAGGGTCTAGTGGTCCAGGCAAGACCCCTGGCTTCCTGCTCTAGCTTCCCCACACAGCCACTGAGGTTCTGAGATGACACTGGCTTCTTATCCTTGTCTCAGGACATTAAGGGTAGCCACAACACCCAGACAGACACTGCCTCTTCTGGCCAAGTGTATCTGCACTAGTAACGACTGGACTGGTCTTCTGAGAACTGGTTGCTGGGACTGGCCTGGCCCTCCACGTGGCCAGGGCAGGAACAGGTGCAGATGCTCTTCTTGTTTGTAACTCCTCCCCCACCCAAGCCCCACTGCCAAGCAGTCCAAGCACATGAAACTTGAATACCCAAGAAGAGTTCTAGAGCCAGACCTGGTAATGTGTAATCCCAGCAGTTGAGAGGATCATTGCCCATTCAAGTCCAGCTTCGGCTATATTGATAGATCCTATCTTAAAAGAAGAAGAACAGAGACTAAATCCAGGATGGAGGAGATAGCTCAGTTGGTAATGCACTCGTCTTGCAAGCAAGAGGACCTGAGTTCATTCTCCAGAGCTCACAGAAATATTAAAAAGCCCCTGCTGGGCTGTGGTGGAGCACACCTTTAATCGCAGCACTCAGGAGGCAGAGGCAGGTGGATCTCTGAGTTTGGTCAGCCTGGTCTACAGAATAAGTTCCAGGACATCCAGGGCTACACAAGCACTGTCTCAATAAATAAATAGCCCCCCAAGAGGAAAAGAAATGGCTGCTGTGGTGGAACACACTTGTAATCCCAGTCAGCTCTGGGAGGTGCAGGTGGGGGGATCTCTAGGGCTCCCTGGCAAGTCAGGTTAGCTCATTTGGCACACTCCAGGTCACTGAGAGATTATGCCTATAAATGAATGAATGAACAAATGAATGAATAAATAAATAAGTAAAATGTGGTAGGTGGCATCTGAGGAATAGCACCTTAGGAATGACAAGAATTATCTTCTTACTTCTGCACATATGTATATCCGCACATACATGCACAACATGCACATATGTATACCCATACATACCTGCATGTATGCATAGCCATGCATGTACCTACACATACACACATGTGTGTACACCCAAACATACACGCACATATCTATACCCATACATACATATGTACAACCACACATACATGTATGTATGTATGCCCACACATAATGCACATGTGTATATCCATACATACATCCACGTATGTATACCTGTACATATATGCACACATACAAAGCTCAGTGGGGCAGATCTTGGGTATAATTTGCTTGAGGTAAACCCTAGGTGAGGAGATTAGGCATCCAGTCTAGCCCAGTGCTAAGAACTGCAGCGTGCACAGCCTATAACCACAGAAGTGATTGGCCTCCTCCAGCCCACCGTCCATTTAGGCCCCAGGGCCTCATTAGGCAGCAACATGATCAGACTGACCCTGGGCAGTACTGAAGCCTGGGGATCCCATCCTGAGGGTCCCTCAGTATCCTGGGATTGGGAGGGCTCATTTCAAAAGGTGACTAGGGGTACCATTCCCAGGACTCAGGCTTTGCCAGCCAGTAACTCCCACTCCAGGTTTGTCCATCCCCTGTGGGATCCCCTCTTGTATGATAGTCAGAGCTAGGATGAAGACCCAACAGGAGCACATGACCATTGGGCAACTTCACCCTAGCTACCCCCCTGCCTTGGTCTGGGTACCAAGTTTCCACTGGGAAACTTCAGCCTATGAATGAATGAATATAGGTCTGGCCACAACTCCCCGAATAAGGTGGCTTCAGTTCTATTCAGAGTTCTAGTATAATAACAACCATAGCTCCTGTCCTCCCTGGGTAGTCTCTCTTCCGTGTGTGGGAGGGACTAGGTCATTGAGTTCCATGGGTTTGGATCGCCAGCACTGCCGGACATGAACTGTGCGGAATCAGCCTCTTTGGCCGACGAAGGTGAGCATAGCAGAAATCTCTGGATTTCCCGGAGACCTGGTGGGAGTATGACAGAGCCTCTGGGTACCTCCTCTGGGAACTAGTAGCCTTCAGATCTCAAACCACCATTCCAAACATGCTGATCCCACTTGGGAATTGCAGGGGCCAGTGAGAGAATGAGGTTGGACAAGTTAGAGGGCGTGGACTACCCTCCCCACCCTAGCCCAGAGTGAAGCTGCAACTCCAGGCAAAGCCTTTCTCTCCTGTGCTACCTTCTAACCTCTGACCCCTCCAGGGAGGAGACTACTGGTCTGCCCGTCAGTCACTTAACAGATAATAAGATACTGAGCGTCAAGGCGGGGCACTGTCCCGTGTGCTCATGTGAGATACAGAGATAGGCAGGAATGGGAAGTAGTAGAGACATTCAAGGAAAGAAGACTGAAGGAGGCAAGGAGACAGGAAAGAGAAAAACTCAAAGGAAGACCTGCCTGCCCTTCAAGGTCCAAGCATCCAGAGGCGCCTCAGAGACCTGGCTCACCAGGCCACCTGGGACACATCTGGGGTCAACAGAGGACAGCATGACCAGAACACAACCTGGAACTAGGTTGGACTGCCTGCTCCATGCCACCCTCTCCCTGGGCCTGTTTGGCACAGGTGGTCATAGCTCCTCCCAGCCTCTCCCACTGGTCAGGCTGGTCACTCAGGATACTCCAGGGGAGGCCTCCCCAAGCCCTGTCTACGGCCCGGGCAAGTTGCCTGGTCTTGGTGCCAGGCGGGTGTGAGGCCAGCTGTGCTCTGCCTGGGCCCCTCCCAGCCAGGGCTTCCTGGAGGTTCCAGGACCAAGCCTGCCAGACTGGTTCCTACAGCCTGGCCAGCTCTGCCAGTTCACTGGGAGCCCTCGATCCTGGATAGTGTCAGAGCAGCCCACAGGCCTATCCCAGCAAGACCACTATGGAGGAGACAATTTTCAGTGGTGGCTAGCAGGCCTGCCCCTTTCTGCTCAGGTTTCCCCAGGGAAAGAACAGCCTCAAACAGCCCCTCACAGTCAGAGGGAAGGGGAAGGTTCAGGTGGAGTCTGGAGGCCAGATGTGGAAGGGACTGCCCATGGCTGAGGAGCTGCCGGCCCTGTGTAGGTCTTCAGGAGTCAGACAAAAGAACGGGACAGCAGAGTGTATGGGCAACCCACACACATACACAGTGGCTCTGTTCGGGATCCTCTCCAGAATAAAATGAAACCTAAGGAGCAGACACGCTGTCCTGCTGTGATGACCAGACACTGTTGCCTCTTGTATTCATCCCACAGCATTGGCGATGGTGCCACTCTCCCACCTTTGTCCTGTAGACAATCAGGACAGAGGCCTCAGGTTGGCAGCTGGTACAATGCTGGTTAGGAGACATAGGAGGGCAGACCCACCCCAGGCTCCTAAACCATGGCCTCTGAATCAGGTACACCATCAAGGAGCCCAAGGGCCCAGTGTCTTAGTGTTGGGGTGAAGGTGGGGTTGGAGCAGGGCTAGACCAACTGAGGACATCCTGTTCCCAGCCGTCAGCCAGAAGTGTTCCTAGGATAAATTTCAGGAATCACATCTTAACTCAGTCGCTGTCCTGCAGCACTCCTGTCCAAGGACCCAGGTCCACCTCCCAGGACCCCAGCAAAACCTCCCTTAGGGACCTTAGCAACTGGAGGCACATCTGGTCCTCCAAGAGTTTCATGGTTCATGAGACAATTATTTGTGAGTACCTGTAGAGGACCAGTTTCTGTGGGGGTGGTCAGGTGCTGAGAAAAGCCCTGCCTGCAGGCTTGGCCTCCGGCTTCAGAACCTGCTTCCAACAAGTAGTCTCTGGCCCTGGGATGGGGACAGAGACTTGGCTATGTGCTGGGTAGAGTTCTATACACTCCGATCCCAGTGTGGGGTGTTAGACACACTGCTCAAGTGACAGGTGGAACTTCGTATTCACCAGTCCCGTGGGTTTTGCCGGTGTGAATTCTTAAGGCAGAGGAAACAGCCTCTGCGACTGCAGGTTCCAGGCATGGGATCCTGTCTTGGGACATTCACTGGTGCAGTAGAGAGAGTTGCTTAAAGCGACCAGATCCCATTTTAGATAACACATAGGCTGCACCCTGTGGCAGGGCCGGTGAAAAACCTTCCAAAAAGGGCTGCTGTGCAGACCACGAACGCATGCTTTGAGGCGGGTCTCGAGGACTCTGGCCCCGGGTCCCTGGGGCGGGACGCTGCAGGAAGTCGGGTTGCGCGTGGGGCGGCGCCGGGCTGGTCCCGCAGGGCCTAGCTCTCTCCTCGCAGCCGGAAGCCCCAGGCCCAGCCCATCGGAATCCGCGGCGGGCGGGGGGAAGGGAAGCGCACGCGGGTAGCAGGGCAAGGCGGAGGCCGCGCGGCCCGTGGGCGGGGCGTGCCTTGCTGGAGCCACGGGCCCCCGGCTTTGGGAGCTGCTGGGACTTGGGAATCCAGGAATGATCCCGCAAGCTGGGACCGCGGTCGGACGAAGGCCCGCGCGGTCGCGCTTCCTCGCAGCAGTCTCCTCCGGGGTCCGCTCATCCCGGGCTAGCAGGAGCCTAGCAGAGCTGAGCTGCACACCACCCTCCACCCCCACCCTCACCCCTGTCGGAAGGAGAGGGAATGTGGGAAGTTGAAGGGCGCGGCGGTTCCAGGGCGTCTCTGTGCCACGCCCTTCCCTCCTCCTGGAGAAGCCAGAAGCCTGTTTGGTGGGTGAACACCGCACTGGAGAGGCTGTGGATCCAACAGGGCTTTCCATACTTGATGCCCTGGTGGAGGACAGCCCCTTGTCTGTCGGACCTTGGGCTGCCAGCACAGGCCTTAGTGTTGGTTGTACACCCAAGGCCACCAAGCACTATTAATGGGGGATTCTGGCAGAGCTGCAGTTCTCAGCCTTTGGGGGCCTCGGTAGGTAACCTAGGTCACAGGAGAAACGTGGGGAAGGTCGATGGTGGGCAGCTCCTCAGTACAGCAGATCTCCACCTCCACTACTTGATGGGGCAACTTCCTCAACAACCACCAGTAACTTCACTGAAGTGGTTACTCTGTAGAAACAGGAAACTAAGATGTGGACTACCTGTCCATCCTGAGTAGGCAGCATGAGGTTGGACCCCAAGGTCTTTCTGCAGTGATTCATGAACCCTGGCTCCGGCAGGGGTCCCATCTATGTGTCCAAGGCCAGAATTGAGCGCAGCACACAGGATCTCCAAGTCCCATGTCCTGGCCTACCCTGATGTGCTACGCCCTGTTGCCCTGCCTGACACGGGTCAAATTCATCTGGCTCTGGGCCTCTCCCCAAAGGTAGGGAGGGAGCATACAGGATTGCCTCAGGGCCTGCACCTGCCCATGGTCCCGTCACCGATATACAGTCCTTCACATGCACACACAGTGCATACATGTACTCGTGCTAGAACAGATAAACAGGTGTCTCAAGGACAGGAGACCTTTGTGTACCATCACGGATCAGGTACCTAGATTTGGCTGTATCCACAGCCGTGTCCTTGGACCATCTCATTTGGTAGTATCAGCGGTAGGCAGGACTAGGGCGAAGGTGCCCCTTGTCTCCCTCTCTGGTGGCAGTCACCACTTGCTCTCATCCCTCAAGAGCCTGGGACAGCTAGTTCCCTCCCAGCTCACCAGGCATCTGGGGACATTTGAATAGCCAGTGTGAACCAGCCCTCTCCGAGGAGCAGCTGCTGCATTAGGGACCACTTGCAGGGGAAGCCATAAGTCTTTCTGGGAGGGGTTGAGGACAAACTCAAGTGTTGGGGACAGAATTGTCAACTGACCATGGATACTTGAATTCCTCTGGAATTCAGGACTGGGTTGACAAAGTTAACAATGAACCACTGGGCAGTTTACAAGGGCCAGCACAGGACCCAGGAAGCACGGGAAACCTGGCTTGCCAATGAGTGGGCTTGGGCTAGCAGCTTGGGTCTGGCTAAGTTAGCCACCTCTTTAGCTGTAGAACAAATCACATCGAAGAGCTGCCATGGAGCAAATATGGGGGCTAGAGTTTTGCTCTCAGGCAAGTCTCTACTGGAGACTGTGGGAAGGGTCCCTATGTTGAATTCCTTGTTTCCCTTGGATGTACTGTCTGTTTGCCCAAGCAGGCCTTTGTGTAAGGAGATCAATGTGAGCCAGAGCCTGGACCCAACTTCCTGCCAGTGAGGGCTACCAGGTCCATACTCAGGAAGAAGAGGGTCCATGCCAGACCAGCCGGACACCTGGCCCAGCACAGGATGCTATGAAGACATCAGGCTAGCCAACTCCTCCTGCCTGTGCCCGCCTGCAGTGGGCCACCTGTCTCACGGCTTGGTACCCCTGATGCCAGTACACCTACCAACCTGGCATAGGCCTGATCACAGATGGCCTTATGCGTCACCAGGACCATGGGGTGGCAGGGATGGATAGGCATCCAGGCCTCAAAAATGTGCCTCCTCACTCCATCCCCAGAGTCAACCTGGCTGGCAGAAGGATGAGTTTTGGCCATGTGTTGTCTGTGAGGACAGCTGGAAGGCCAGTAAAAAGTCTCCCATTCCCAGCATCTTAAGCTACAACACTGCCCTTTCTTTGCTTTTGGAGTCTCCTCCAAGTAGGGGATGGGCTTTAGAAGTTCCTACACCCAGGCCACCAAAAACAGGAGCAAAGTCGGGCGGTGGTGGCGCACGCCTTTAATCCCAGCACTTGGGAGGCAGAGGCAGGCGGATTTCTGAGTTCGAGGCCAGCCTGGTCTCCAGAGTGAGTTCCAGGACAGCCAGGGCTATACAGAGAAACCCTGTCGAAAAAAACCAAAAAAAAAAAAAAAAAAAAAAAAAAAAAAAAAAAAAAAAAACCAGGAGCAAAACTCCCAGACAGGCAGAGTCCTCCTCTTAACTCGAACTGGCATGGTGGGGCCTGGTTCTACCTCATTCTGGCCTGAAAGAAGTCTGATCCCAGGAGCAGGTGCCAGAAAGGTATAGGGTGGTATGCCTAGGCCAGGGCCTGGGCTGGATGGCCTGAGGGAGGAGCAATTTTCCTCTAGACAGAATGAACAGGGCTGGCTAGACCAGCTATCACAGAACAACAGGACATGGCCTGTTTCCCATGTTTGAAGCCTGGGATCTGACTTTTCATAATGGGTGGGTGAATGGATGGATAGATAGATAGGTAGATAGATAGATAGATAGATAGATAGATAGATAGATAGATAGATAGATAGATAGATAGATAGATAGATAGATAAGACAGACAGACAGATAGGTATAGAGACTTCTTTGCTTGGCCTAGAGACAACCCACTTGATTCTCTGGTGGTAGGTAGGAGCCAGGAGACAAGTAGGCACTGCTGAGCTGAGGTGGGCAAGGCAGGGTGTCTGAGTAGACATGAAAATGGGAGGAGCAGCTGTGTCCATACAGAGGACCTGACTGATGTACGAGGCCTCAGCCAGACCATGGGATGGGGTCTTCTCTACTCAGGCCTTCCCTGTCTACCCTTTTGCACTCTTATTTGGCCCCAGGGAGTTTTGACCCAGCAGAACCCTTGTGGAACTCCTGCCAGGAAAGGCTATGGCCACTGTCCAGCACTGCTGAGTCCTGTCCCAAAAGATTACCGAGGTCAGAGCTCCTGGTAATACAGTTGAGTGACAGACAGCCCCAGGTCTATCCTGTGGAGATGCCTTCCCCCCCTTTCCTGAGGACTTGACTGCATGCATGGGGGCTGTAGGCACCCATGGTACTCTCAAAGTCCTTTATTGTACAATGTCATCTGTTTCTGGGGGGTGGGGGAGGGGAGGGGGTAAAAGGACTAACAGGTACACAGAGAAATAGATAAATATGCCAAGCTTTTTCTTTGTTTCCTTTTTTTTTTTAAATCAGGCATTTATAAACAAGAAAGCATACATTAATTACATAAAAATAGTTCTCGAGTAGCAGAGTAAGCCGTTGTATTGTCGTTAGCAGCAGCGTAGGACTGGAGGGCACAGGGGTGGGGGGGCTGGGCAGTTATGAAGGTTGAGGTTGGGTTTTTTTCCTTTAGTTGATGAGCATGTCATTTGAGACTTCTGACTTAAAGCAAGAGCCCCTCCCCCTCAGCCCTAGGGTAGGCATGTGGGGAGAAACCACGGGATAACCTGCGTAGGAACTGGGAGAGTGGGTGCCATGGAGGCCACCACATGGGAAATGCCACAAGACGCTTCTGTCCCCTCTGGCAAATGAGCAATTTTTTTCTTCAGTTAAAAACAACCCAGGAAACAAGACAACCAACAGGTAAGAAAAGTTTCTGGAAAAGGAGTCACCATATACACGTATAATACAACGGTGTGAGATGGAAAAAGTATTTACATGTGAGTCGTCTTTACACTGGCTAGTTCTGTATGAAAAGTAGGGTGTTGTGTGTACGAGTTAGCTGCTCACCAATGACTTATTGCTGTTGGTTTTTCCCTTTGTTAAAAATCTTCCAGGATAGAAACGAGTAAACTGGTCAAGGGTTTAACATACAGGGAGAGTCAACAGCCAACATGATGGAAACCTTTCCTCCTCTCTTTCTCTGAAATTTGCAGCCTTCCTCATAAGGAGACAGGCATGCAGTGCCTGGCTGCCCTCAGTCCACTGCAGACCCTGCAGCGAGCAGGGCCGCCTTCCACGGCAGCTGCACAAGATACCCAGTGCTTTGCCAACTTCACCCAGGACTGGAGCCCAGGAGTCAGGCAGAGGCAGCAGGATGGCCTAGACACTAGGCCCTAGAGGTCCCAGATCACAAGCTACTAGCCAACAGGAGCCATGCTCTGATCCCACAGGAAGCAGGGGGAGGAAGGATCCAGAAGGAACAGTTAATGAGATGACATGCCCTTCCCAGATCCAAGTCATTCTGGTATGTGGGGAAGAGTCCCTGCTGCATACACAACACTTCCTTCCCATACTGGAGCCAGGGCTGGACCATGGAAGCCAGGGAACTGATGTTGACCAGGGTTGTGGCAAGGAGAGGCTCTGATGAGAAGAGTGAGTGCCCCTGGAGCCAAGGGCTTGAAAGGGACCAAATCACTGTGATCTACTTCAAGAGGGACAGCCACACAGAAGCACACCAACACACTTAAAGCTTTGCTCCAACTAAATCATTTAGTTTTCCTTGAAGAAATGACTGAAAAACACAACTCTAGAAAAACAAGGCTGAGACAGCATTCTTCGTGTTGCGTAACAAAACCGACCCTTTAGGAGACACGGTCATAATGCCCATGGCGGGTCTAGCTATGGAGATGTGAAATCCATGCATACAAGTTTCATAACTGAAAGAGAGGAAAAAAAGCCAAAGGAAAAACTCCAAATAAACGCTGCGTATACATGATGTCCCTTTTGCATTGCACGTCAGAAGGGGGGACCAGCAGCAGCCCAGCCCCCCTCAGTAAACCAAGGGCAAAACCCTGCAGACGACCTCGGCACCAGACGTCAGGGCTTTAGCAGTCTCCAGTTGCAGGCCACAGTCCTTGAGGTCGTTGGTACCTGCCTTCTCCACCTCCCCTCAGCTCATGGCTGCCCTGCTAGGACTAGAGCGGAGGGCTTTTGTGTGATCTTCTCATGTAAATAAACACAATTGGAGGATGGGTGGGGGCCTCTTGTCTACTGGGAAATCATTTTTCAAGCTTGGGCATAAGAAACCTTATACAATTTGCATAAACAGTTAAGAGTAAACGAGATTATTTGGAATAAATGCAAGTAACGTATTTTGACAGTGGCAGATTCAGTCGCTACTGAAGACGGTATTTTGGGGGTAAAAAGACAAGTCAGGGTTTGCTGTACAAGATGCTGGAAGGCACAGAACGACCCCCAAGTTCAGTCTCTGCATTTTCATTGTCTCGTGATTCCCTTGTTCAACCAAGCACCAGAGGGGATGTGTAAGCGCTTGAGCACTTAAGGGTTTGAACTGCTCTAGAAATTGGTAAAAACCTCAGTTAACAGGGGAATAAGGGGGACGGGAAGGTTCTGACAAAGTGCAGTTCTAAATACATGTTTAAATGAACAACAACAAACAACAAAACAAAAGAAAAAAAAGAAAGGAAAAGTGATATAATGCTGTTTTGTTCCAATGCTGCAGCCTCAGCCCACGATGCGAGGAATGACGTCTGCCGCACGGAAGGGGGTGGCTGTGGTCAAGCAGCGCATGGGTGGCTGGGTGGTGTGTGTGAACAACACAACATGACACTGGACCATGGCCACTGCCTAACACAGGTCAGCCCCTCAAGGTGTAGGTGGGCAGGGGCACACAGGGGCTTGGGCAAACTGAGGCTCAGGCTTCCTGGTGCCCGCAGGGCAGGGTTAGTGGTGATGGTGATGGGCGGGGCGGCGGCGGTAAGGCGGGCAGTGTTGGGGCTCATCTCGCACGCGGCGCTCTCCCTGCTCTTCCTGGCAGCAGCAGGAAGACTGGGGTCCTTGTTGCTGAAAAAATAGACTCTGAAGAAAACCCTTGCTGTCCTCTTGTAGCCGCGGGCACAGATGAGCAGTGATGGCTTCCCAGGACGGCGGTGGGTGGGTGCCACCCCCGCCAGAGTGGGTGTCCAGATGGCGTCACGTGTAGGGGCCTTTTACAGTTAGTCATTAAAAAACATGTTGATTTTCTGAATATCAAGTCTCCTTACTGGTTTTAAATAGCTTATAACAAAAGTGTAAATGTTAGAATGTTCTAGCAAGCAGAGGACCAGCTACAAACCGCAGAGCCATTCTCAACTCTGGTTGCAGCTGGGGGACATGGCTTGCTCACTTGAACTTGGCCAGTAGAAAATTTTGCAGTGGATTCCAAAAGTATGTGGTTACAAACACTCGCTTGGTAATAGGCACAGTAGAGACGTTGTGCTGTGTGGCTGCAGAGGCATGGGCCGGGCCTGCAAAGCCACGTACCCGCTGCCCTCTGCGCACGCATAGAGGTCCATGTGGCAGTGGCAATCACTGCCCAGGCTAGGGATCCAGCTCAGCGTTGCTCTCACCTCCAGAATTCTCAGGCCGTGGCCGCGGCCACAGCTGCTCCTGAAGCTCCTTCACCACCTTCTCCAGGTGCTCACGGGCCTCACGCTCCCGCAGCAGGTCAGCTCGAAGCTGCTCACGGTCAGCCTCTGCATGCTGCAGCTTCGCTTGCAGGTCCTCAATCTGAAAGGGATGCGAATGAGTGGTCAGCAGCGCCTAACACCAGCACTTACTACTCAAGAGCCCAACCCAGGTGCCATGTCTGTTCCTCTTCCACCTGAAGGCTCACAGGGAAGGGCCCAGATACCCAGGAGTGGGAGGGAACCAAACAGCAGTGAAAATGTGGAACCTTTTCCTTTAAGGGCTCACTGGGTTGGAGCCCTAAGCTGCAGAAATTGTCACTGTCTGCCCGTCTCCTGATCCCAGTTTAGAGCTTGCTTCCCAAGCCAGCAGCAGGGAGGAAAGCCTACATTCTGGGGCCATAATGGTCCAAGTGGGGTGGACCCAAGGCTATGGAAAATAGTCCCCAGCACCCAGGCCCAGGTATGCTGGACATACCACAGGGTCTCCAGGAGTAGCAACCATCACCTCAGATCCAGCTGGGAATGGGTAAACTGAGGCCCTTGGATTGGTAACAGCAGCTATCTCTGTACATGCCAGTGTTACCAGCGAACCTACTACAGTACCTACCTGGGCTGAGTACTTGGCACGCAGGCGCCCGGCCTCGCAGCCCTTGTCACACACCCGGACCTGCCGCGCCTGCTCCAGCTCTCGCTTCAGTCGCACCCGGGACTCGTTGGCCTCTTTCATCTTCTTCTCATTTTCAGCTCGGAGCCGCTCAATCTCTTTCCTCAAACTGCGCTTAGCCTCTGTGGCTTCCCGCAGTTTCTCCTTCTTGGCCACACGCAAGAACTCTAGCTCCTGGGAGAACACAGAGCCAACAGGTTCAACGTATTGCCAGCCCAGCATCTTCCCACCCATCCTGCCATCCGACAGGCTGTTCTCCTGACTGCCAGTGTCCTTCCCTACAGGGCCCAGCAGTGAGCTGTGACTAGCTGGTGTCTGCTCCATCATTTGTAGGCTGCAGCAGAGCCTCCTCACACCTCCTCCTCCCACATGCCTTATTTCAATGAGAATGGAGGAGAGCACCAGCAGTCTCAGACACTGCACCTGAGGCCTGGGGAGCCATTTACTTTTGGTACATCTCATGTCCTCCCCTACTTGTTAGCATGCAGTGTGACCCCTGACCCCCATGAATAGTCATGTGGAAAATCACACCTCCACTCAGAGTGGGGGCAAGGAAAGATGAGGGAATGACTAAGATTCACTCTGAGGAGAACTTTGAAATCCTGCAGCCCTGAGGATTGACAGGGTTGTGTTGTGTTAAAGCCCACGCATGGGAGGCTGCCCCCAGAGCTGCCAGACTCAGGCTGAGGTGTGAATTCGGCTGAGGTTGAGCCTGCAGCAAAGCCTTAATGCTGAGCCCTGGTGAAGAACATTGGCTGAGCTCCTCACTCTCCCTAGGCACCTGAGAACTGGGCCTCCCTTACTCATGTCAGAAAAACCAAGAGCATGAAAAGAAGGTGCAAGAGGAAAGGCTCCAGCCTAGAAAAGAGGTAAGAGCACAGGAGCCATAGTAAGCAGCGGAGACAGACACCTCCTAAGCAGATATTCCCAGATGCCTTCCCTCTTCCCCGAGGCCTGCTAACTCCATCCTGACACTGGTGGCAAATAAACCAACTCCTCACAAGAGTGACAGGCAGCACTCCTACAGCCACTCCTCCCTCCTATTAACACTCTAGCCTTTGTCATGGCTGAGAAAACACACCAATTCTTTAGTGAGGCTCACGGACAGGGAGAGCTGAGGCTGGGACCACTATGGGAGCCTTCCTGGAAGCAAATACCTCACAGGGCTGGGCCCTTCAGAGGACTGGAGAAGAACTCCAAGGTTTCCCAAGAGGGCTTGGGCAGCTGAAAAGAAAGCTGTCTGTCTCCTGTATTTCATGGGTCTCTTTGCTGCCCACCTTACCTGGTGTAGACTGCGCTTAGCCTGCAGGGCTGCTGTTAGCTTCTCCTCTTGCTTAACTCGCATTTTGACCACCTCATGCAGGAACTTTTCTTTGGCTTCCTTGGTATCCAGGCCGCCCTCCAGGGCTTGCCGTAGGTGCTCCAACTCTGCCTCCAGCCCACTTGGGGCATCAACATGGGCTGCAGCATCAGGGGCAACCACAGGTGGAGCATGCATGCCTGGGGAGCTCAGATCCTTGGCAGAGCTGGACGAGGTAAAGGACGGGGAGGACAGCGAGGACAAGGAGGAGGTGACTGAGGACAGACAGAGAAACCAAAGCATTAGGCACTCTGAGGTACGTTGGCTTGGTCATACCAAATGCACCCCTTTCCCTCACCTCCCAAGGGGAAGAATCCAAGTCCATACTTACATTCCTCTCTGCTTTCAACTTCAACCTCGGCCTCAGAATCCTTGTCCTCCTCCACGGCAGCCACAGGGGTCAGCATGTCTGGGGCTCCTGGTGTGTCCATGGTCAGCTTCCGCTTTCGTGGCTGGATACAAGTAGTAAGAGGCTCTGGTGCCCGGGAGACCACGGTGGTGCATGGTGGACTGTTCACAACCTTTTGCTGGGTTGGTGGTGCTAGGGCCACATTGGGGGCCACGGCTGTCTCAAAGCTCTTGTAGGAGTAGAAGCTATAGGAAACAGAAGCTTAGCCAGAGTGCGTCTGCCTCTCAAATGCCTACGTGAGCTGTAGAATGCACCCTGCTCAGTCAGCCAGGACACAGGACAGTATCTTCTCTCCTCTACCTCACAAGGTCAGGATTCAAATGGCTGAGAACCACAGACTTCCCCACAGGTTGGGCTAGGACAGTACACAGCTAGACCTTCATGTTTTCAGAGGTAGGATCTTTATGCAAGCCTGGCTTGGAATTTGCTATCAATTCCAAACTGGCCTGAAACTCACAGAGAGTCATTTGCCTCTGCCTCCTGAATGCTGGAGGCTAACTCTTAATATTGTCTGTGAACTCAGCACCTTCATACAAGACTTCAAAGTTCTAAGCAGTTTATCCTAAGACTAAAGGCACCAATGCCATCAAAGCCTGCTAAACCAGAGTTCAGTCTTGTCTATTCCCCACTCACCTGTCTCGAATCAAGGCTGGGAGGTGTGGGGACGTCTCCTTCTCACTTGCAGACACTGCAGGGGACCAGGGCCGGAAAGCAGATAGGCGCTGGCGAGGGTGAGTGCAGCCGAGGCTCTGTCAAGAAAATCTATGTAAGTGACTACAGAAAACCAGGCCACTTTCGGTCCCTGAGGCTGAGTAGAGCCACAGAATTGGCCTTGCACCCTCCCCAAAGACCCCAGACAGGTTCCCACATAGCACCTTATTGGAGGAACCAGCCAAGGTCCGCAGCCAAGTGGACTGCTTCGCAGAAGACGCAGGGGACTGTGAGGAAGTGTCGTCTGCTTTGGGTCTTATGGAAGCAGGGGGCTCTGAGACCTGTGATCGATACAAAAGGCCCTGTTGGGATCCCTGGGCCCAGGCAGATCTTCCCACCTGGTCTTCCTGCCAGCCCGGTGGTAGCAAGTTCCCCACCACAGCTATGAAGGAGCCCCAGGGACCCAAAAACGTACGGAGCTACAAACACAGTGCACCCTTGGCCCTGTGCAGAAAGGTCAGCCTGATGTATCTGCTAAGGGATGAGGGCGTCGCATAAGATAGAGAAATACTGTGCTGCTGTGGGCTGCTATGAGGTGACCTCACTAACAGCTGCAGTGGGTTCTGTGTGAATCGCCAAGACCCATCCTGGCCTCCACAGTGCTCGGACCGCCGATTCTTTGCCTTTAGTCCACGCTATTTCTTTAGAACACAGATATGATGCTGGGAAGGCTGGACGGGACCTGTCCTATTCTATGGCCATATCAGGAATGGCTAAATGACCCAGCAGTAATGAATTCAGGCTCGAGTGTGACCCAACAACCAGCTGTACTAAACCGTGTAAGGAGCCTGGGAGGGCTGTCCTCTGGGTGGTCTTTATCACTGCCTCATTAGAGAGCGTTACAATTACGCTCTCCCCAGAGGAAGGAAATATTCAACTTGAAGGACCATGACATACCTCACAAAACAGCTTTAACCAGGTGTCACCACAATGCCTTTGCTGTCAGCTTACAGAAGCCACCCAGTACCCTAACTTTTCTCAAGCACCAGCTGTGGTCTATTTGACATCCAGAATTAAGTGGTACACACCTGAGCCAGTTCTGTATGTGTAATCCAATGACCCTCCACCTAAATGTCACATGTCACACACACACACCCCTGACATTCCATCTGTAGGACAACCCATCGGTATCTTCCAGAGCAGCTAAGCCTATAGAAGCTGAGCTACTGTCCCCCAAGGCAGACATACCAGAGTTTCCACCTTGGTCCCAAACACAGCCTCCTTTTAGAGGAGGAGCTACTTTGGGTGTGATGGGAGGATGCAGCCAAAGTGAGGTCTCTGACCTCCAGCCAGGGGAGCTCAGGTCTACAAAAGAACAGGGCTCTTCTCTAGAATACTTGAGGGGAACACCTTATCATAAAACTGGCCTTGCCTCCCTTGAAGAGACAACGAGGAAGAAGGCAGCCAAGGTACCAGCTTGATAGGTTTCCTTCCATGAAACCTGGAGAGGAGGGTTGATCAGCCCCACTGGAGGCTTTCAGTACGGCCCAGGTAGTATGCAGTGCATGTGCTGGGTCCCTGTCCAGTGCTTAGTGCTTGTGCCTGGGAGGCCTGCTGCCCTTGCAAGAATAAGCAAGTATTTGGGGCCAGCAGGACAGTGAGTACCTCTACCCCTAGTGCTCTGAAAGGGAAGGCCCTCTGTATTCAGGGGGTGGGGTGGGGGTGGGGGTGCTGCGCTTAGGGGAGCCATTGGAGGGACAGCATTGGTGTTGTTCCCAGGGCACTTTCAGAGACAAACCCATGCTCGGCCGGGGTGCACCGGGGTTCCTCAAACACATACAAGTAACTGTTCAAGAAAAAAGACACTAAAACTACCTTTCTAGAAGGAATAACTCCTGGTGTCAAGCTGTCACTTAGCAGAGGTTCTGTTAGTGGAGGCCATGTGTGCTCCCTTCAGTAGATACTCAGGATGCTGGCTGGGGCAGAAGAACCCACTTCCGGAATTGCCAGGATCTCTCCCACAATGAAGGCAGAAGGGGGTTATTGCACACCAGGGTGGGGCTTCCTGTCTGAGCAGACACTGGAACAGGTGCAAAAAGTAAGCTCTATTCTTTCACAGAGAAAGCCACAAGTCTAGTCTGGGACACCTCTCAGGCAACCTCAAAACTGTGACCCAGCAGAAAACGCTGGAGAATAGGACCACTGGGTGAGGCCACTTCCTGTTCTGAAGAGCCATGGTGTGGGGGGGAGGGGGGCGGCGGGGTGCTAGACTACTGTACTGGGGTCAAAGTCCCCTAAGGCAACCCAGCTGTTTCACAAATGGGATGGGGAAGCCCCTGGAGCTAGTGGAAGAGTCTCAAGGAACAACTCTCCTGAGATTTTCATAGAAAGTCCAAAGGCAACCAGAACTCTTGGAGAACAAGGAAGTGTTAAAACTAGACAGCGCCAGGAATTTCCCCTTTAATACCAATCTAGTTGCACACATGAGGGTGAAGCTGAAGGGCATTTGTTAAGCAATATTACCCTGAAGAAGGGCCACCTGGCAGGTGTCCTACTTTTCAAAGGTGCAGAGAAAGAGCTCTGTCAGGCCTGGGATATCACTGTCCACAGCAAGGATACTAGGGGTCCGAGGAGTCAGCCAATGGTTAAGAACAAAACTGTACCATAGTGTGTTCCCTCTAGGAGAACCAGTTAGGACCAGTTAGTCACCTATGGTTTCCAACCTCCACAGTGCCTACAAGCCAGGCAGGGAGCTCTGGGCCCACATGCTAAAGCCAGGACCTAAACAGGTTGACAAGAGGCAGCCCTGCCCCCACAAGTCCAATACTAAGAGCTATTATCAGGCTATATCAGGGAGGAGCCAGCTAAGCTGGCCACAGCAGTGCTCCGTGGCCACTTCCTCTCGGGGCTTCAGACAGTGGTGTTTGTTTCTCCCACATCCCAAGGGCGAAGACACTGAGAACAGGTGTCACTGAGTGTGACCTCTGCACCTGTGCAGGAAAGGCAGGGCCAGGCAGGGCTGTGGATATGCAGATCTCAAAGCAGGTGAAGAGCCAGCTGTATGTGCCCACCCCTGCCCACCCCACCCCACCCTCTACTGTGAAGTCTGTGTACTCTGACCTACGGGAACTTAAGAATTCCACATCTCCACCTCCAAACTTCTACCTTAGAAAGAATACTTGAGACACTCTTGCAGACCAAGAAGAGAAACAGGGCAGGACAATATGGGCCTGTGGGTTACAGTGGAGCCTGGCATTCAGATGAGCTGTGGCCAATGTGGCTGCTGTGTCTAGCACTTGTCTCTAGCCTCAGATGGTACAGAGAACTGCCAGGCTGAGCCTCAGGGATTTGTGGCTAGCAGGAACCATACAGCACAAGCTGGGAGCTTGAACTAGACAGTGTACCCTGTGGATGCCTATGCTCAATAAGCAAAGACAGTAGGTAGCTAGAGAAACCTTTACAAGGCATGGGAACTTGTCAAAGGCAGTGGTCACTATGGCTGGTACTGCAAAAGCAGTGGAGTGGGTTTGGGGTTCTAAAAGAGGTCTGCACACTGTGCTAAGATCATGGTAACTAGATACCCACAGAAGAAATTGAGAACCACCAGGAGCCCCTACACAGCATCTGCTCACCTCACTGCTACAGAATCCTGACAGTTTCTTTTCCACTCATGCCCAGTCCTGAAAGAACAAGCTCACTGCCATTGTTCATCCCAAGATAGCCCTGACTATTTAAGAAACTTCTTTATCAGCTGGAGAGATGGTTTTGGGCTTAAGAGCACTGATTGCTCTTCCAGAGGACCTGGGTTCAATTCCCAGCACTCACGTGGCAGTTCACAACTGTCTGTAACTCCAAGATCTGACAACCTCACACATACACACATGCAGACAAAACACCAATGTGCATAAAATAAAAGTAAGAAACTTGTTTAGTCAGAGCCAGGGCGATAGGGCACACATGCACACTAGGAGTCCAAGGTCAGTCTAGTCTACATAGCAAGTTTTTGGACAGCCAGAGGTACATAATAAAGAGATCTTGTCCCAAAAATAAAACAAACAAAAAGAGTCTGCCTTAGAACCTGTCCCCAAGGCCTATGCTGCCATCCTTTCAGCTACATCCAGTTTCTTGTCCTTGAATTTGTGTGTGTATGTGTGCGCATGTGCGTGTGTGTTGGTCGTGGTGGGGATCATCTCAAATGCTGGCTGATGGTACTAGGTAAGCTCAGGGTCACATAAGGTTGTCATCAGAACATGCAGCCTGACTTCCTGTAGTGCTCTGGTCACTGCCCCAGACACCAACCATCTTTAAGTGACCACCAAATGGTCATGGGAGAACACAGGGACTCTGCTGTATGTCCCTGGATATGCAGACAGTACCCATATCGCAGGGCAGAACCCAGGCAAGCTTCCAAATGACAGAGGCAGGAAAGGCCAACAGAAGGAACAAGTGTCAGGAAATGAGGCTGGCCTGATTCCAGCCTCAGGCGCTCAGTCTATCTAGTGCCAGGGTCTCTTGTCACTTAGGCCCTTAAACACACAAATACAACAGGATGGATTATGGGGGAACACCCAAACTCAACACAATAAGGCAGGCTAGGCCCTGCTTTCTGTGCCATGCAAAGGGCCACAGCCACCTGGAAGATCTATGAGGTCTCACTGCCTCACTCCTGAGCATTCCCTGTGAAATATGTGCCAGGCTTGAGGACGAAACAGCAACGATGGTTAGGGACTTGGAATTCAGCTTTTGACAGGAACAGTCTTCCCAGGTGTGAGCCAGCTCTGCTGTGGGGACATCATGTAATAGCTGCCTGTTTAGAAGCTCTCAGAAGTACTGATTATATATCTCTTGAGACTCAAAGAGATGGCTCAGTGGGTAAAAGCACTGGCTGTTCTTCCAGAGGACTCGGATTTGGTTCCCAGCACAAAGTGACTCACTACCATCTCCAACTCCAGTTTCAGGGGACTGATGCCCTCTTCTGGCCTTCATGGGTACCAGTCACACACATGGCATGGCACATAAACATACATACATACATGTAAACATAAAATAAATTAAAAAATAGTTTTGGGAGGCTGGAAAATGGCTCAGTGGTTAAGAGCATTTGCTGCTTTTGCAGAAGACCTGGGTTTTATTCTCAGCACCCACAGAGTGGTTCACAATCATCTGTAATTCAGGTTCCAGGGGATCAAATGTCCTCTTCTGACTTTTTCCAGCACCAGGAATGCACACGGGTATGTAGACATATGTGCAGGCAAAGCATTCAAACACATCCCAAATTAAAATAAGTCTCTAAAACTACACTTTGGGGAGGGGATTTCATTTTATGTGTATAGGTTTTTTTATTTTTGTTTTTTTTCAAAACAGGGTTTTCTCTGTGTAGCCTTTGCTGTCTTGGAACTCACTGGCCTTGATCTGAAAGATCTGCCTGCCTCTGCCTCCAGCTTGCTGAGATTAAAGGCATGCTCTACCACCACTTGGCTACGAATGTGTTTATTATATATGTATCTTGGAGCCTCTGCAACTGGAGTTATGGACAGTTGAGAACCACATGTGCGTACTGGAAATAGAATCCAGATCTTCTGCAAGAGCAAAAGATGTGTTCTTAATCTTTAAGCAATCTCTTCAGGTCCCTTCCCAAATTGGAAAGGAGGAAGGAAATGAGGGAGGGAGGAAGGGAAAGTGAGCTGCCATCTCTCTCAAGACTCTGCTCACTGTGGACAAAGAGCTGGCTGTTCTCTTCCAGACTCTAGAGCCAGATACAAGGAGATGCCAACTCCCCAGAGCAAAAGGAGGTTTTGCCATGTCTGCCATGGTAGGAGTTGCCACGCATATAAAAGATTCACCAGATGCCAAGACCCAGCTAAGTATCATGGCACAGGTAGGAGGTCTGCTTGAGGGTGTCAGGGCCTGGCTGCCTATACACAGATACACTGAGATAGACGGGGCCCAGCTGACACTCTGCTAGATACATAAGGACCCTCAGAGGTTAAATTAGCAGTCTACCTGTGCTGGTCTCTCCGGCTGACACCTTCTGCCAGTGTTGTGATGTTGTTGATAACTACCTCAAACCTCCTGGCCACTAGGGTTTGCCATTGATACAAAGACAGTCCACACCCAGGCCCAAAAAGTCATCTGGGAGTCCATGATCTCCTTAGTGTGGGGCAACCCTTTAACAGGATACTTTGGTGTCACCTCAATTCTGGAACCAGAGACAATGTCAAGCAATCTTACCAAAGTCAGGGGCTGTACACCTGGGTACCCCTCAGTGTTGGGACCTTCATGGTATACCAGGTTGGAAGTAATTCAACACTAATGTCTATCTTCAACCTCTTACAGGTATTTAAATAAGAGTCCCATGTAGAGCAGTGTCTCTCTCAACAATGATGCTGCAACCCCTCTAATACAATTCTTCATATTGTGGTGACCATGAGCAATAAAATTATTTTCATTGCTACTTCATAGCTTTTATTTTGCTACTATTTTAAACCATAATGTAAATATCTGATATGTGATCTCTGTGAAAGGGTCTTCCAATCCCTAAAGGGTCTTGCAACCCATAGGTTGAGAACCACTGATGTAGAGGGTGGGTCTATGTATCAGCCAAGGTTAGTGTCATCTATTTCCAAATGTCTATACTTCACCTGCTCAGCTCTCAGACTCTAAGGCCTATGTGTGTGGCAAGGATCAAAGGACACACTATGGCAAACACAGCCTAGGCAGCTGAGGAAGGCTGGGTAGTTGTAGCCACAGCCTAACCAACCCTGAGGGAAAAGGGCCAGCCTAGCACACAGGGATGATACCTGTTCTTTAAGGAGAGAACACAATTGACCCTCTAGCCAAGAACTTAGCAAACTGGACAAGTATTTTTCCTGCTAAATCACAGTCTGCCAATGGCTTCTAAGGATGGCATTAGTTCTAGTCCTGGGTCTTGTCAGTCTCATGTGGATTCTGGGGAGGGCTAGCCTCAGATAGTATCCTCACTTGTAGACACTCAAACAGGGAAGGGTCAGCACTGCCCGCATCGGTTCAGTTCCAGGCTCACAGCAGAACCTTACTGGCTTGAGCACATGCCCTGCAGATCCCCACGTAAGATCCACAAGGAACAAGTTTCATGTACCTTGTATGCACCAAGCCCTCAATTACCCTATCAGGTGGACACTGCCCATAGCTGTCCTGCACACTCTTCCCACATCCTGATGTAAGGCTGGTGTCCGTGACCTCTAGAACCAAGCACATTCTGAACCACTACTATTCAGAGACCATCCAGGCCAAAATGCTGTGGATCCAAATTAGTATGTGTATATGAAAATTTCTCCAAACCAACCTACTTTCCAGCAAGCACTAAATATGTTCTTCTTGGTTAAGGAATAAGCCAGGCACAATGAGATACCATCACATGCCCACTAGGACAGCCAGGATGAGAAACATAGTCAAACAGTAGGCAGGAAGCAGGAGGCAGGATGTGTCGATATAAAGCCCCATGTTTGTTTCCCAGCACCAAACTCCAAAACAATTTAAAAGCCAACCAACAAAGAAACCAGGGGAGCCAAATGACTAGCAATCTCATGCTTGAGCATGTCCTGCGCTGCTGCAAGGTGCTGCCACTGAGAGTGTCCCGGGTCCACGCAGGAAATCTCTGGACTGTTTCTTACAACTGCCTACATCCACAACTATCTCAAGATAAACATTTTTTTGTTTGTTTTTTTGACACAGGGTTTCTCTGTGTAACCTTGGCTGTCCTGTAACTTACTCTGATGTCCAGGCTGGCCTCGAACTCAGAAATTCACCTGCTTCTGCCTCCCAAGTGCTGGGATTAAAGGTGTGCACCACCACTGCCCGGGAGGATAAACATTTTTGATTAAAAAGCATAGTGAGGTGGTACATATTCCCACATGCATGGTTTTAAAGACTTGGACAATACAGGCATTAGCAATGATGTAGAGACATGTGCTGTTGGTGGGAATGTAGATGTTAAAGCCGTACAACAGGAAAAAAAAAATGTATGAACTAGCAATCCCACTCTGGCTCTGCACACCAGGACCATGGGAAACAGAATCTACTACTACAGATGCAAACATGTGTAACAGAGTCTAGTACATATATCAGTCATTATAGATGCGTACACACAGGAGAGTCCACTACACTTGTGTACACGTGTAACAGAATCCACTATAGGTTCACACACGTGTTCACAGCGCCACTGCTTGCAACAGTCAAGAAATAGGAACCAAAACAGATGAACAAATAAGTAGTGGTGTGTCTGCAGCCCGGGGCCCCACTCAGCCCCCACGAGGAAGCACCAACAGCCACGATGAACTTTGAAAACATCTTGCTAAGTGATAAAAGCCAGTTCAAAGGTGACTGGTGGCTGGGGTGGGGAATCTATGGGATGACAATTAATGATACCAGAGTTCATATTGGAGTGATGAAAATTTTCTAAATCACATAGTGGTGATGGTGGCATATGGTAAAAGCCACAACTTTATGAAAGAGATAGATGATGCTATAATAAAAAAAAGTGCTAAAAAAACCCAAAAAATGTGACCATGACTTTCTGGTAGAAAACCAAAGCCTGTGGCTGAGGTTTACAGAATTGCAGTCTTCAGAATTCAACACAGGTGTGGCACCAGAGAAACAACCCAGGTGCTACAGATGCTGTTGCACAAGAACGTACCACAGGAGTGCTTAGGTCTGCGTTGCCGCCATCCACCAAGGCTACATCATAGACTAGAGCATTCAGAATAAAAATCCAGATGAGTGAACAACAGGAGCTCACAAGGAAGGGAGAACCCTCAGAGCAGGTGGCCTGACTTCTCATGAGCATTCCAGGCCTTGTCATGAGGCATATATACACCACAGGGTACTGGACACCATGACATAAAGAGGAACTCCTCAAACAAATATATAAGACATTCTGGCATTGTTGTGAGGCAAGCAAAGACTGTCCTACCACAGGCATCGCCTTCTATAGACAAAACTTTGAGGGCAGAGCTATATTCACAGGTATCCTAAAACGACCATCCAGGGGCTCCAGTTTGCCATGGTGTCCCTCTTGTAGGGGGGTGTCCCAACACCCATCTCTCACAGCACCTAGTCCCTAAATTCCACAATCCTGGGTGGCACACTCGCTCTCAGCACTCACAAGCAAGGACAGGCACCATTAATAGAGACTACCATTGCTCACATCCTGATGCCAGGACACGTCTATGCTACTACCTGCCGTTCACTTAAGCTTGAACTCCACGCCCCAGTGTTCCAAGTAACCCCTCCCCAATCAGCTTTCTCCCAGGGCAACCCTTTCTCCACTCTGCTCCACTTGAACACCAGGCCAATACCCCAGGAGCCCCACACTGTACCACCACTGGGACCTCTGGGACCCACCACGTACTATGAACCACAAGAAGAAAACTCTGACCAGGCACTAGTATTTGGAGGTCTTAGAAAGCTACATTCTTGACACATGTGCAAACATGGGTCTAAGGATAATTTAGTACTTTGAAGTAGCCCAGGCTGGCCAGGAATTCATGTATGCCACCATATCTGGCTCAATTAGAAACCTTAGTAAAACACACATAATTTCCTAGTAATGGTTCAATTTAAAATTTGTTCTTGTTTTTAATTTTAAAGTATTTATTTTAATTACATATATATTTATATCTGTATGTGAGTATGTACATGTGCCCAGAGAAGCCAGAGGTGTCTACTGTCTTATTGCTGAGAATCAAACCTGGGCCCTCTGTAAAAGCAGGGAGCATCTTTTCATCTAGGCCATGTCTCCAGCTCTCTTTTTCCCCACATGGCAGAATTCACAACAGACTTCAAACCAGTAATCCTTTCAAATTAGGAGCACTTAGTCACCCAAAGTTTCTAGTAAAAGAAAATTTTCATTTAGAAATTTTTTCCCATCCTCCTCAGAGATTTCCAAATCTCACGATAAAGGTCCGGTGCTGTCACTTATGTGCACATACATGGTCATGGATTCCACGTGTATGTAATGATTACTGAGCAGGAAGGCATACAGGGTCAAGACTACTATCAGGGGTGCGGGGTTTCTGGGGACAGCTGCACATCTTGTGACAGCCTCACCCTCTGTCACTTGCTGGGGGCCCTTCATAAAATCAGAGCAACTGTCACCTACCTTGAGATTTTCTCTCATCTAGAGGGTAAAACAGATGGAAACTATTCATAGTATGCTACTCTGAACAAGGAAGATACTAGACTTTCAAAATAGTCCCTTCTTAAAATTCTACATCCTGTTATTAACTGTTCTGATAACCGTATCATATCCTGGCTGTCTGGAAGCTGCACTGGGGGTTTTGAGGAAGTAAAGCTGCAAAAGCAGCCCACCATGCTGAGATCTCCTAGGACCCTCACTCAGCGTGCACATCTTAAACATCAGGCAGTGTCCTTTACACCAGAGAATCACTCCTCGGTGAGAACAGGATATCAAGGGGCTGCAAGGGAGTGATGCACACGTTGCTCACGGTACTTGCTCCACATCCACGACACCAATAGGCCCACAGTGAACCACTCCAAACTTGGGTTTTCTATAGAGCAGCAAGCATTCCTAACCTCCAACCTGTCTCTCCAGCCTCCTCCTTTCCTCCCATAAAGCAGAACTTACCACAGCCTTCAAAGCAGCAATGCCTTCAAGTAGAAAGCATTTACTTACCCAAAGGTTTTGTGAGAATTTTTTAAATGTTCATTTGGAAATTTTTGTCACACCAATCTCAGAGAGAACGCAAGGCCTCACCATGCCTAGAGTACAGGACACACTCGAGATGTGCACACAAAAGGAGAAGCCCTAACCACTGAGCAACTCAATAGAGGAGCACTGAAAGGAAGCACAGGAAAGGAACAAAAAAGAAATTTCCAGAAAGACCAGGTATGCCAACCGAAAAAATTAGTTTCCCAAGGAAGTATTCAGATGTAGAATAGAAGAAACCAAATGAGAATATGGAGTCAGCCACAGGCACAACAGCAGAGAGCTGAGGGGGGAATCCACGTGCAGAGGACACATAACAGCCACAACACAACAGCAGAGAGCGGTATCCATGTGCAGAGGATCCATAATTTCAGAGGAAAATGGGGCAAGTCCTAGGCTTAAGATGCGGTGCCTGTCTCCTGGCTCCTCTCTTACAAAGTAGGTCAGTGGGTCTTCAACAGCCCTCCCAAGCCAGCATTACGAGACTCCCTCGCCAGTGCCAGCCTGCAGCTCAATGGCTCTGACTACCCTCTATTGGGCTCTGCCACAAATTTACTTTAATGTAATGAGGAGAATGTGATCAGGGTCAGACACAGGAGCAAAGGGTCTATAATCCTTGCTCCTCCTAGTTAAGAGTCCTAACTCCACACTGAGCCCTGAGCCTACTCCAACTAGGTTCAAGGTTACTGCTGTGTCTTGCAGGCCCTATCAGCATCCGCTCCCTTACGGCAGGATCTCCCTGACTCTGGCCTCTGCCTAGTCCAGAGTCCTTCCTTTCCTTTTATTTCAGACAAGGCTCCTGTCAGACAGCCAACTGAGGCTGTGGAGATGGCTCAGTGGGTAGAGTGCTTGCTATTCAAGAACAAGGACCCTAGTATGGATTCCTAACACCCACATAAAAGCCCGGCATGGTGCTGCACATCTGTAAACCCAAAGCTGTGGGGTGGAGACAGGTGGATCCTGGAAGCTCATTGGACAGCTAGTCTAGTGGGAATGGTGAACCCTGGGTTTAAAAAAAAAGAGTCAGGTATTGTGAACACATCCACATGATCTAGGGCTGACTGGAGTGAGTAGCCTTAGTGTTAGGAGATCAGACTACAGCCAGAAGAGCTGAGAAAACAGTGGCCCATGGCTGGCAGGGGCAGCCCAGAGTTCCAAATTCTCATAGCCAACCCACAGACCCCAGTCTAGCCTTAGCAGGTCCTAATAAGCATTCAGTCAGTGGAGAATCATCATATCCCACTCATCCTTCATAGGGCAGACCAGAGCCAGAATAATGTAGTCACTCAACTTACAGTGAGTGGGGGCTCCTTGAGGCTAAACTACCACGACATGGGTGACCCTGAGCCGAACATGACAGTTCAGCAAGTGCTTCCCACAGGTGACTCAGAGCTAGGATCTCCACAGCAGGGCTGACTGCCTCACTCTGGAATTGGCTCTGTTTGAACTATGGGTCTTTTCTGGAGAGTCCGCAGCTCTAGAAGTTGCAAAGCTATTTTTGTCATTGCCATTAATATTTTACACATCATAAGTCACACTCTCATCATGCTCAAATTAACCTACTTTCTAGCTACTTACTGAGCTACTGAGGAGGCAGACTGGTTTCTGCCTCCAACCCCCAAATGGAGCACAAGCACCAGCTACGAACACTGACTTTGATCCCTTTAGCTTAAGTAGGTCATTCTCTAGCTATTCCAATATTGTTCACAAGACTTCTCCAAAGAAATGTAGTCAGCAAGAGCCTGCCTTCTCCCTCCAGGGAGGACCCACTGAACAATTCTTCCCCTCCCAGGCTCCTACTGAGCATCTGTGAGCAGCTCGGCTCTCTAAAAGGAGCCTCGGGAGTTGGGTCCTGGACCTGTCAAAATGGCAAGAACCCACTCTTGGGATGGGATTTCTTTCATGGGTTGGGTGGGGAGATGGGATGGGAATGGCCAAGTCTTAGCCAGCCAAGCCTACAGAGAAGAAAGAGGACCCAAACACCCCAGACTGAGGCCAATACTTGAACATTCACCCTGGTCTTGTAAGGACACAACTCAAGGGCTCACTCTGGAACTGCACTGCCGCCTCCTCACAAACCTGTTTCAGAAGCAGAGAGTAATGAAGTTCCCAAACAGACATGGATGTTCCCTAGATGATACATGGAAAGTAACTGTTAAAAGACAGACCAGAGTCCCAAAGAAGCCAGCAACTGGTACATCAGCAGTCTGTGATGTGGGTGTGCCCCTGCCTGGGAGTTCTGGTCTGGGTGGGGGCAGGGCAGAGGGGCCTATTCTTTCCCAGCGTCCCTCAGCTGCTCCCAGCAGACATTCCATCCAGATGACTCTTGCTAAGGGCGGGGCAGCCTGTAATGGCTGCTTGGCCAGCTGCCACCCCTTCACCAGCGATTGATAAAGATAAACAGGCTTTCCATCTAGGACTGGAGGAAAGGCTGCAGGCTGCAGTGAGAAGGACATGAAGTGAGGGAGGTGCACAATACTGCAGGCACTGTTCTTGGAAGGTGGATTCACCAGAACCACGCTTAGCTAAGAGTTTCTCCAGGCCAGCAGGAGGGCTTGACTTCCCACCTCCTGTAGTTCCTATAGATCAGCAACAAGCCCTCAATAGCACAAAGCAGGGCAAATGGGCCTCAAGGCCTGATCAATGGTCCCAAACAGTGCGTTCAGGCTTCCTCTCCAACATCTGGAAGAGGCAGGCTGGTTTTGACCCACCGCATGTAACCAGAAACATATACCACATGTATCACTAAGGAGCTGTGGCTTGAGAGAGGATCAGGGTAACCCAAGTCCTTATAACTTTTAAGTGTCAAGACTAAACCCAGCTCAGTCAATACCCAGCCATAGCCTCAATGAGCTGCCAGGGGTTCTGTCAGCTATTATCTTGAAACCAGCTGTCTCCTGCCACATATAGGCCAGCCCTAGGTCATTCTCTCTGCTCTCTAAGATACAGGCTTTGTCTGTCCCAGCATGCACTCTCATCCTAACAGACACTAGCAGACTGGGTTAGTGGCAGGTAAGAACCTCCACGTTTTCACAGTCCCCTAGTTCTCCTGAGATGTGGGGAACACTGCTAAATTGGGAGGTGTTCCCTCCCATCTCAAGCCTCAGTGAGCAACTAACTCCTCCACTTCTGCAGGGGTGTGGAATGGACAACAATGCATACATAGCCCAGGCTGGCCAGCCAATAAACACTGTAGACAGGAAAGCTAGACAGCAGCTGGTGGAAAGAAAAGACAGCTAGCTTGGTTGATCCCAAAGCCACAGGAATTACGGCTATGCTGGAGAAAGAGCTTGCTGGGGACCACATGCAGGCTTCCCTAGGACCCATGGCTTCTGGCTTTCCTGCCACCTTCCAGGAACTAGAGTTCATGTGAGCCAAGGGGCAGAGAAGGGAGCAAAGCCACAGCATCTTAAGGCTCAGAAAGGATCTTAGTCTTCGTGTCAATAGAGAGTGAAGGCAAGGGATTCTTGAGGACAACATTTCACTTCAGATGCCTAGTTTTGTTCCTCAGCCTCTGAGGTTCCTTACTCAAGGGAAGGGCAGCTGTAGCTTCCCAGGTCTCCATACAAAATACAGTCCCATCTTTCTCATAACAAGGCCTAGGGTAGATGCTGGTGAGAGGTTATGTTCATAGCTTAGTGACATGTGGGACCCAGAGTCTGGCCAGAGGTGACAGGAGAGCAACCATCACCTCACATTCCTCGTGAGGCCATACTCAAGAGTGGGGCCTTCCTGCATACCCGCCTGCTTTGTGGGCAGCACTCAGATGTTAGCTTGATATTAGGGAGAACAGGGTCTAAAGTGAAAATCAGAAGGCCTCCCTCCTACCCACCTCAGCAGTCACCAGGGCCCCTCCCCCGGGCAGTGCGGTAACCCATCATGGGCCAGTGACAGTCCCACCTCTAGACTTAGAGCATAGATTTTGGAAGTGAGGAAAGAGCCACTATCATTATACCTATGAGAACATATAGGAATACATGTGGGTACAGACCCACACATGTACAATTACATGTATGCAGGAATGACCACATACATACACAGACACACAGGAACAACTGAAGACAATCGCGTGCCATTCCTACAGGAGAAAGCTACCATTACAAAGGCGTTGGCCCAAATAGGAAAGTGAATCTGAACCTGTACCCCACTGAACCCTGGGTGGTGGTGGGTGACACTCAGGGCAGAAGAGGATAGTGGTTTTGAGTCCAGCCTTGACTACTCAAGTGAGGACTCCAGGACCCTGTCTCCAGACTGTTTTGTTTCTGCAGAGCTGGGGATTCAATCCAGGACCTCACATAAAGCACTCTACCTTGCACTTTTCTATCTATCTATCTATCTATCTATCTATCTATCTATCTATCTATCTATCTATCTATCCATCCATCCATCCATCCATCCATCCATCCATCCATCCATCCATCCATCCATCCATCCATCCATCTATCTATCTATCTATTTAGGTGGCGTGAGAGGAGGTTTGGGCTAGCCTCGATATACAGCCCTGGCTTTATAATTTTTAAAAATTAGCCAGGCAGTGGTGGCACACACCCTTAATCCTAACACTCAGGAGGCAGAGGCAGGTGGATCTCCAAGCTCAGGCCTAGGCTGGTTTACAAAATGAGTTCCAGGACATCCAGGGCCACACAGAGAAACCCTGTCTCAAATCCCATTCCTGTAGATTTTTCCTTTATATTCTCCATACTTTCTCCTGTCTCAACTGTTACCAACTGTCCTCTCTCTCTCTCTCTGACCTACTCTTCTGTCTCCTGGAACTTCCTCAATGCCACCCCTGAATCCTACCACCCAGCTCTCAGCTTCTGCTGGCTTTCATATTCTCTCCTGTTCCCAGAACTCCAAGAGGCAACTAACGCTGAAGGTCACGGGGTCCTTTAAAGGTCCAGGCACATAAAATAAATCCTACTACACTCCTGTCCCAAGTTAGACTTACTCACTTCATGTTATGTGTGTTTAGCCCACATAAATATCTGTTGTCTGTGTACCATGTGCATGCCTGCTGCACAGTGGTCAAACATGACCTGAAGCTGGATTTAAGGGATGGTTGTTGGAGCTGGGAACTGAACCAAGGTCCTCTCTAAGAGTAGTAAATTCTCTTAGCCACTGAGTCATGTCTCTAGCCCTTTACAGAAATGGCACTCAAAGCAGGGTTACAATGAACTGAGGGGCTGAGGACGATGTCCCCGACTCGGGGAAGGTCCAGCTATCCAGGAAAGTAATTTATTAAGGATACAACTAAAGACCCTGTAAGAAGGGGACCTGAGTGAGCAGTTCTCCATAGGTGAGCAGATATCCATAAGCACCAGAGAAGCTCTCAAAAAGATGTGGCCTGACCTCTGCACTGGTAGTCCCATGAGAATCCTTGGCAAGGTCTACTGCCAATAAGCCAGTCTCGCTGGCGAGGTGCTCCTGTGGAAAGGGACAGCTTGGGGAGGAAATGTCAACCAAAAGACTTTTGTATAGGGCCAGACCCAAACCTTTGACAACACATGAGGTAGACCTTTGTCCAGAACCCAGTGCCATGCTCCATCCCAGAGTGAAATGTTTGGCGATTTTCATTTCCCTCTAAATTGGAAATTTTCTTGCCCAGAGAAAACACACGGCCACATTTCCTGTCCAGGGCCAAAACCTTCCTGTCTTCAAAGACTAAATAAAAACACCCCCATGTGGCCTTGCCTCTATCTGCACTGGAAGAGGAGCAGGGTAGGGCTGGAGCCTGCACAACCATGCAAGGAACTCTGCAGCCCTGAGTGAATATCACTTACCACAGCCCTGGGCATCTACAGAACCTCTTGAAGCAGATGAGGACAAACGGTGCTGTTCTAATGCCTGCCCCAGGCACACACAAGCTTGGTGCCTGGGTCTGAGAAGAAAACAGGCCTCTGCAATTACTTTTAGTTCAGTGGCAGGCACCTCACCGTTGGGTTCAATTCTAGAACAGCTGTTACACATATTCATACTGCTTGCCATCCCAAACCACTGTGTGCTGAGCATCCATGACATGGGAGCCTGGCAAGAGCCAGGGTGAGTCCTTACAAGCATTTTCAACATCCTCAAGGCCAGACTTTTTCAGACAGACTGTAGGATATGCAAAGCATGAAGGCCTACAACATCCATACCAGGCGACTTTCCAGATTCACTCAGCGTCTGAGCTATAAACCTGCGATGGGATATAATATAAGACAGACACACCCCACCCCACTGTTTCTTGCTCTATCAGTGAGCTAGAGAGCAGACTGCACAAATGTGAGGACCAAGCAATGAGGGAACCATGGTGTTAGTTCTCCATGGTGTTTCCATGTAGCAAGAACAAAACAATTACATGTGTTCAAGGTACAAAATGTGAATTGCGTAACTCTGGTGGCCCCAAAAGAAATAACTGTTCTGACACCTGTACCTCATACTAGCTCCATATAAGGACAAATGATAAAACATTCCCGATTACCATTCTCTACTAAGTAGATACAACTGTGACTACCTGGGAGACATGAGCTTTCTGACTTGGCCACTCAGTGGTGCCCAACCCCAGTGTAGCAGGAGGCACCCACACAGCAAGTGTGCTTCTACTCCCTCACCAGTAACTCACTAGGAAGAGGGTTTACCGAACAACGGGGCAAGCCCTCTAAAGGACTGGTTCAGAACTTCTCTCAAATTAAAGGCATCCAAATGTGTTGGTCTGCAGCAGAGCAAGCAGCACCACTGAACCCAGGGCTCTTGGGAGAGAAAGCAAGAGAATTTTAGCCAGACGGCTGGACTCACCATCACTAACTGCCTAAGGGAAACAAATTTCTAGTCTGTTACAAAAGTTATCTGTCAAAGGAAAAGTCTTCAGCTGGTTTGCTCACACCTTCACATGCATGTCAGGCTATCCAATGTTAAGAGGGATGGAAATTCACTTAGCAGATGGATATCTGGACCATACAAATTGCCCTCAGTGAACAGCTCCATGTCAACCTAAACCATGCCTATTGGGCCCAAGGATACCCAATAGGCCTAAGATCAGAGAACTTTATCTGGGGGGTACAAGGAGGCCCTTTCTTTTGCTCATTTAAATTACAAATAAAAATAGTTTTTGACTTATTATGAAAATGGCCTAAGTCTTTCTACACTGGTGTCTAAGAAACAAGTTATTAGAACCATTATATATACTGATCCCTCACCAGGGTCTTAGTATGGGCCTTGGCCAAGGATACACAGGATCAGTCCAAAGCAAATGGCTGTGTCCACTCCCCTCTCCCAAGTCTCAATGGAGACAGTGGGTAAGTCTGAGGTATAGTATCCCTGCATACCAGCATCTGCCAAATTCAATGTTATGTGTGCAAATCTCTTTCAGATGATCTTTACTTGACAAAGAGAAGCAAAGCCCTAAATGTCTATCAAAACAAGACCAGCATAAAACCACTGTCACAGGCTACCTAGGTCCAAGGGGGAGGGTAACCTTCCAGAGTCCCCTGGGAGCCCATAGCCAAGTCAGTGAGGCTGCTGTGTCTGGACTTGCATTTATAGATCCCAAAGCTACCAGCCTTCTTTTGAAGGAGTTGCATTCCCAAGTAGAGAGCAGGCAGACCCAAGCCCCTGTGCCAGTGGAAGGTGCCACAGGTAGTGCCACAGGCACAGCACCTCCCCACATGGCATCTAGCCTGGACCTGAGTAACAGGCCTGTGGACAGCAGTTCTCAAGTCCCTTTCCTGTCTCACCAGGAAGAGGAGGGACAGTTAGTACCACCCACACCCAGCAGTCTGCTTTGCTTCCTAGGCCTCTTTCTCCTGCCCCCAACTGACGCCCACATTGTTTTTTTTCTCCATAGAAACAGACACAATACAGGGCAATGGCCCTCAGGACTGCAAGCAGTTCAGAGCTGTTGTGGCAGCTGTTCAACTTTTTTTTTAAAATATGCACGGGTGTTTTGCCTGCATGTGTCTGTGAACTGTGGGCATGCAGTGCCTGTGGCAGAGATAGGTCCCCTTAGATTGGAGTTATAAACTGCTGTTAGCCACCATATGGGTGTTGGGATACAAACCCAGGTCCCACGGGAAGAACAGCCAGCGTTCTTAAACACTCAGACATTTCTCCAGCTCCTCAACCTCTGGATGGTGGATTATCAAGTCAGGACCCTAACCCCACACTGGTCAGCAAACCCACGAATGTGTCCTGAAGATGGAGATGCTTAAGCTAGTAACCCCTGACCTGCCTTAGAGCAGGTCTGAGCAGAGGAACTGGCCACCAGGCCCTTTAAGGGCTGCTCTATCACACCCAGGAAGAGAAAGTCACCAGACATTTCAGAACAGCAATGGATTGTCCAAGGAAACTGGGAAACTTGTTCTGACAGACACACAAGTCTTCCAAAGAGGCCCAGTCATGCAGGCTGAGATTCCAAGTTACTGCCCTTGGAATGTGTAAAAGATCCCTGAATAGACACTTCTACCTGGTGCTCCTAAGGCTCGGAAGGGGCCATGGTTAGTCTCCCGGAGAATTAGGGGTGTGTGTAAAAAAGTTACCATTGCCTGGGAATGGCTGACAGCACTGCTAGCTAGCAGTAAGGCTAACAAGACTTAATCTTAAACACTGTTTAAGTGGTCTTGCTTAGAAGGCTTACATGCCAACAAGGACAAGTACAGGTCCCCAATTCCCCCTCACAGGGCATCTACAAGGGTCTAAAATTAGTTGAAAGAATCTGGGAGTTAAGTTGTCTTTGCTTGGTATGAGAGAGAGAGAAAAATCCCTGCCCAAGTGCCCTAGCCACCTCCATGCCTCCCCTTTCCTGCTTTCTTTTCCTTGTCCATTCCCCAAAGCTGGAGTGGAGTCATAGGAAAGGAGACACTTCCTGTGCTCCCCACTCCACCCCACCCCCTAAATCCCCCGGCATTCTTGGCAATCCCAAAGAGAGGCAGAACCATCGGGAGCTGGAAGCCACACACGGGTGCTTGAGACTTGAAGAGCTGGGCTGGGAAGGAAGTGGAGGTAAGAGAGGATGAGATGGCCAGAGACAGACAGAAGGGACACATATCATGGAGAGAAGGTGGCCTCTGCCAGGCAGAGTCTTCTCTCCCACAGCATCTTACATTCTGGTTTCTCTCCCTCCTCTAAGGCACACCAGAGGCCAACAGTAATCACTGTAGTCAAGGGAAGATGTCACCTGTTAGAGCTGGCTAGCCACTGCTACTCAGTGCCCAGGAACTGACCAAAGACCAGCCACATCCTGCCCATATAGAGCTTGTGGCGGAAGGAAGAACCAGGGCTTCGAACTGGTGGAGCAGTGAGCGTGCCACTGGCTCACCACTCTGCATTACACACATAGCGCGTGCACAGGCTCCTTTTCATCAAGCTCAAGCCTCCAAAACTAACAGAAATAAAGTTCTGCTTTTTTCAAGTCACCCATTCTCCAATTAAGCTGCTTCCCTCTAACACAGCTTCCCCTCAACTGGAGTCAGGAATGGGTTCAATGGGCAAGACACCTGACTCCACAGTATGCTAGTCTGCAGGGCAGCTCAGGGTTTCAGCAAAGCTAGAGGCAATGCTCCCCTTTCCACACCATGAACTGAGAGTTAGTCCAACTCTCACAGGGGTTGGGAAGGATTTTTCTGGAAGGCTGATAGGCAGGGGTCATCCTGGCTCAAAATGAACGCGCTGCCGCCAACAGAGCAGTGCATCAAGAGGAATTGGCTACTGTATTAGACTGTTCTTGTTGCTGTGACAAAGACACCTGACAAAGCAACTTCAGAGGATACCTAGCCCCTTAGCCCTGTCCCCCAAGAAAGGCCTGGGAATATCTCTTGTGTACTGACCATGGCCGACACACACCTGTAAGCCTCAGAGACAAACCCAACTGTAGAGTAGTAAGAAGTTTTCAGTTCTCACTCCAAAGCGAGTGCGACCGAAGGCAGGCAATCCACCCTACATGTGATCGTCCCAGATACACACTTGAAAGGGCAGATGCCAAAAGATCAGGAGGCTGTCCCATGGGACCCAGCGGTAAAGTGCACTGCTATGAAGGCTCAGAGTTCTCAGGGGTCCTAACCACCAGGCTTTTCCAAGATGGCAGGCGACAGACTGGCCTTCTGGACAATGTGGGACAACTCAAGTTTATCTGAGGCCTTTACCTAGGATCTCTCCCCTTAGTTCACTTTCCTTCCAATGTACTCAGGGGGACGAAACATGCTCTACTGCAAGGGAAGTGGGCCAAGACACCCAGACCCCCCACCACCTCAGATGAGCCTATTACCGAGAGGAGTCTGAGCTGCTCAAGAAGGGCAGATGGATGCAGGATGCTTTTCTGTCCTCAGAAGAGATCACCTTTAGTTGGGTCTGGAACCATGGATTTGATCCTACGTCCCATAAAGGCTACTAGTCTGTTCCCAAGGCCTACTTACTTCAGTGCTAAACCCTACCCCATTACCAAGGACAGGAGGAACAGCTGGCCCAGCAGCACACCTTGTTCACATTAGTGATGCCCAATTACTTCCCTCACAACACAGTCATACGATATAGCCTATAAAGACCTCCTACAGCCTAGACAGAGAGACAGCTGGAGTGGCCACTTCAGGCCTTGCTGGAAATCCTAATGACAAGACTGCTGCCAGCCCCACCCAAAGCATCTTCCTCTAGACTTTATGTACCTAGAAACCATCTTAGAGGCACAGGGCACCTGACAGTGATGGCAGAGATCCCAAGCCCCAAACAGATCAAATCTACACTTACTTAGTAGTCCTTCTTGAAAAACACACAATCCCGGGACAGGAATCCTATCAACACACCCAGTCCTCACAGGAGACATCTTATGGCTGAGAGACTCACTACAAATGACTGGGACACAAGAACCAAAAGGAAGCCATCCAGGGACTGCTCGGGCCATTAAGATATAAGACAGAAGCACCTCACATCTTCAGGGAAGAGCAGGGACATGAACAAAAGTTCTGTTTTGAGTAAGAGGCATGCAATGCAAGTTCTCAAGCATGATAGGTAAGCACTCTACCACTGAGCTGTAACTCCAATTCACTAGCTGTTAAAACGTATAAAGGTGGGCTGCTGGATGAGTTAATGGCATTTGCTGGCAAGCCTAACCCTACATTCAATACCCAGAACCCAGATGTCAGAAAACTGCCTCCCACAGGCTGACCTTGACCTCTTCTGACCTGCACTTTCAAAGTTTTCCTGGACTACCTCCTTGGAGCATTTTCAGACCACACAAAATAAATAAATGTAAAAAGTTTTTAAGTTTTGAGACTTAAATGTGCGCGTGCGCACACACACACACACACACACACACACACACACACACACACACACACACACACACACACACGTGCAGTGCTCAGTGGCCAGAAGGCACTGGATCTCCTGGAACTGGAGTTAGGGATGAGCCTACACGTGGTGCTGGAAACTAAATCCAGGTCCTTTTTTTGCAAGAGCAAAAATTGTTCTTACTCACTGATGTGGGCCTAGAACAACAGCGGCTGCAGGTTCAGTTCTTGGACCTATCTGGGAATGTGGGGTGCAGGTTGACTGGGGTGGTCCTGCTGTCTTAAGCACTTGGTCCTAGTCCTAATATTTGACATCTCAGAAATAAGTTCTGACTACTGAATCTCTGGGAGTGGGGTGTTTCTGGGATGGCCTAGTTGTACAGAGTAATTTCTTCAGTAAACTGAACAGAACATGTGCCTGTCAGACTATGAGCAAAGAGTTTGCCCTAGATCACCATAGGTTCTTCAGTGCAGATTTCACAGCCCAGCCCTCCTCTGGGGGTGGGGTGGGGAGATATCTTTAAAGAGCAAAAGGAAACAACGCAGGTCTACAGTACTGAAAAACAACAGGAACCCTGAGGAGTTCCCCTAGGCTCAGCCCCAGCTTCCTGCAAACTCCAGGGCCTGTAAAATTCCTAAACTGGAGGAGGACATGGCTGGCAGCCAGGGTTCTTGGGGGCCTGCAAAGGGGATCTGTGGAAGATCTCACCATCCCTCACTGAGTAGCATCTCACCAGCCTTCAAAGATTCTCCCACAGGTGGGGCCAGGCCTGGAAATGGGGCTAATTCAAGACCAGTAGACAAACCAAATCACCAGACTGGGCACTAGGGCAAAGAGCTTAGCTGAGATACCCCCAGGTAAAGGGGAATGGATAGCTTGACCCTGCATTGCTGCTCAGGACTGCATCAAATCCAAGGAAGAAACTATACAACCTTGCTGGGCCACCAAGAGAAAAGCACAAGCCATCTGCACCAGGACACTGCTCTGAATCTTCAGGGGGCTCAAAGCTCCTTTCAGAACAGACCAGAAGCCAGAACATGCCATCATTTCCGAAGTCAAGCATGATCACTGGAGGCCCTTCTCACAAGGTAGCAAGCCAACTGTAGAGAAAGGGGACAAGGCTCACAAGCCTACCCTCTCTCGTCATGACCCAAGCAGGATGACCTGCAGACTGCAGTTACTAAGAAAGAATTACTACAGAAACCAGAGGCTAATCAAGATCCCAGACAACTAGGATCCTGTGCTCAGCTCACAATGAATGTATCTCTTCTGTCAGGAATGGGACAGATATTATCAAGCACCAGTCACAGATAGTGGTGAGCCAGATCAGTCAGGTACAGAGCTGACCGCCTCATGTCTAAGAGGATCCTCACAGCTTCTCACTCTGGTACTGCCTCTGTTCTCCTGGGGCTCTGCAATGGGGTCATGGTAATCCTGAGTCCCCTTTAAGTTTGACAGACAGACTATTATGAGACCAGCTGGCACAACAACCCATCATGTCTTGAGAGCCCAACCTGGAATCTCATTTTTACAACATGCTAGAACAGTAGTTCTCACCTTTCCTAACGCTCACTGCAATCCCTCAATACAATTCCTTATGTTGTGGTGAACCCCAACCGTACATTTTTTGTTGCTACTTTGTAACTGTAATTTTGCTACATATACATACACACACACAAATGATAATGTAAATTCTGTATTTTCCAGTGGTAACCCCTGTGGAAGGGTCGTTCAATCAATCCCCAAAGAGGTTATAATCCACAGGTTGAGAACTACTGTGCTACAGGAAGATCCACAACTAGTCACCACCAAGATGGCCGACTGTGGCAGGAATGAACCCAAGAGCCTCCGGGAGGACTGGCCATCGTCTACATGTCAAAATATGCTTGGCTATGATCTGAGAAACTGGACTTCAGAATGCTGAGGGACACTGTCACTTGAGCATATTCTGAGCGTGCAGAGACAGTACCCAGCTCCCAGGTCTACATGCAACCGAAGTGAATGAAGTCAGAAGACAGTTCAGTTGTAGTACAGGGCCTGGCAGGAGGAACACACCATGAGCACAAGAGAAATGCAGAGCCTATGGTGGGGCACAGGCATGACCTATCATGGTGCCCACTGGCAGCAGCCTCCCTAACCAGAGCCATCTCCTCATTTCCCAGGGGGCTTTAATATTGTCCTTTTCACAACTAAGAATGGGATCCCAGCCCTGGGCCATGGTCCAGCAGAACACCAGTAGACCTATGGCCATCCCTCTCCCAGTTCCTCTATAATACCTTGTGGGGGTTGTCAGAGTCACATGATTTGGAGTCAACAATACCTCCAAGACCTGAAAAGGTTAAAAATTCACAGACTTTTATGTATTCTTATTTACTCAGTAAGAATCTGCAAAGAGAGCCAGGCGGTGGTGGCGCACGTCTTTAATCCCAGCACTTGGGAGGCAGAGGCAGGCGGATTTCTGAGTTTGAGGCCAACCTGGTCTACAGAGTGAGTTCCAGGACAGCCAGAGTTATGCAGAGAAACCCTGTCTCGAAAAACAAACAAATAAAAAAGGAATCTGCAAAGAGGAAAATGAATGGGCTATGATGAAACAGAACTCAAAGAACAAATCAGGCCTCCTCACAAAAATGCTAGACTTGGCAAACATCATTGAGCATGGTGGCATACACCTATCATGGCAGTAACCGTAAGACAGAGGCAAGAAGGTCAGGAGTTCAAGGCCATCTTCAGTTAGTACTGAGTTCTAGGTCAGCCTGGGCTACTGGGAACTCTGGGGGTGGGGGGACAAACAAGCAAAAAAACAGGGCAGGGAAATGGGAGAGGGGAAAAGAAGAACAGAAATTTTTTTTTCTCAACTGAACAGCTCCCTGGTAGAATGCGTGCTTATACATGGATGGCCTTGGGTTAACCTATCAGCCTCCAGCATTTGTAGAGATAGAAGTCGCCCTGCCTATGTAGGCTAGACACCCCCACCCACCTGCATATGTTTTACTGATCTCCAGTCTAGGTCAGAGTGGGGACCTAACTGGACCCACTAATGAGCAGGTACTCACTGTGGCCATGACTCTGCTGTGTGGGAGCACTGTACCAGGGATCATGTCCCAAAGCTACCACACTATAAAAAGCTAGCCCTTCCCTTCATAGAGCTCTGACTGCAACACCATGACCCTGAGACTTTCCACAATGTGAAATACCTCAGGCTTTTCTTTTCCTCTTCAAGACAGGGTTTCTCTGTGTAGCCCCGGCTATCCTGTAACTCACTTTGTAGACCAGGCTGTCCTTAAACTTAAAGAGATTCATCAGTCTCTGTCTCCCCAATGCTGGGATTAAAGGCATGCAAGCACCACACCTGGCAACCTCAGGTTCTTTATAGAAAAGTTGCTAAAAATCCACAACCCCCTTTCCTCCCCCTTGTAGGCCCAGTATAGGTGCCTACAAAAAGACAAGAAAAGGTCATGGGTCAAGATCCTATCTCTAGGATCACTCCTCACAGAGAACTTATTGGCTCTTAAAATAATGCTACTGCCCATGGCTCAGCTTAGGGACCCAGTTCTTCTCTTGCTCTAGGTTCAGGGCATGACCATTTACTAGAGGTTACCATACTTTACACCCACCAAAAGGGGCAGGACTGGGACTTTCCGTTTCCAGGCAGGCGAAAGAATGAGCAAATAGCTATTTCAGCCTTTTACTGCCTTCTCTGCCTGAGCAAGCCTTCCCCAGGCTGAGCAGTGAGGTTCCCAGGCAGGCCTTGGAAATGATCCACTTCCTATGAGGTCCCACCCACTAAAGAACTAGAGCTAGCAGGACAGAAATTATTCTCTCTCCCTCTCTCTCATACTCTCTGCCCTCCCTCCCTCCACCTCCCCCCCCCCCTAAATCTCTCTCAGCAATCCACTGACCTGAGGAGTGTGGGCAGGGCCTAGAGGCCCCAGCCAGTTCCTGCGGCTAAAATGGGCAGAGCTGAAGTCAGACACTGCACTGCGTGCACCCCTGGGGCCAGCTGAAGAACCCCTCCTCATCTGTCACCAGGACAAAAGGCCAAATGGTTTCAGGGGTCACCTCAGGAAGAGTGCCTAGGACATTTGCACTCTAAATTGGTGGCAGCCTAACAAATGTCCGCTTTCAGGTGGCCTCCTGGCTATTTGATTACTTTTACTACCACTAAGGCAGTTTCCCTGATTTCAGACTGGTCCAAGTCACCTCAGGGCAGGAGTACACAAAGAAGACCCAGACATAGTACCTCCAAGATGCAGAAGAACTACAGGAAAAGGCTCTAGTCATGATAAACATGCATTTCCTTAGGGGCAATATTTGTGAGGCCACACTTAAGGACTCTTCCTTACAGAAGTTACAACAGGTCCAGGAGATGGAGACACACAGCTCCTCAGAGAAGAGAGCCATGCCCACTGGATAGGATGAGCAAAAGCAGCCCTGCTAAGACTAAGGGCTCTCACTTCTGCATTCTGACGCAGAAGTCTTAGAAGACGGCACAGCCTCCTGCGCCTCTACCTCTATAGTTAGTATCCAGTAGTTTGCTCAAGTTCTTAATCCCCCCCATGTCCCTTCCTCCCTCCCTCCCTCTCTCTCTCTCTCTCTCTCTCTCTCTCTCTCTCTCTCTCTGAAGTCAAAGAGAGAATTATGGAAGTCAGTCTTCCTGGAATGGTGTTGAGTACCTGCGGCATCAGCCTTAGCCAGAGGCACCTTTGCCCATTGCACCGTTTTACCAACCTGTTTGCTTGATTTTTAACACCATTTCTAGGCTACTGAAACACTTAACCTTGGTGGCTTGAGATTTAGACCATTCAGTGGATTTGTAATCCTCAGAAGGCTCGACCCCGTCAAAGGTCCATTCCCCATGGTCTGTGCAGAGGGCAAAGGGTCGTGAGAACTTAAGATACACAATAAAAATCAGGGCAGTGACCTTTTGAACCCGACTCTTTACAGGGTGAAGGCCTGTAGAAAACAGTGGCCAGGGGCACACAGGGCCTCAACCTCTTTCCAGAGTTTGGCCGCCTCTGCACCTGCCCAGAAGGGCCAAAGGGGAGTACAAGGGAGGCCAGTCCTCTCCCCAGAGAAGGACCAGAGCAAAAAGATTCTGTCCTTCTGGTCCCAGGGACATTGCTTGTTGTTTTGTGGACCAGGTGTGTCTTAAAAACCACTCTCTGGAAACACTGCCAGTCCTCCCCAGGGTGCTAGCCTCTAGAGCCATCAGCACAGATGTTTCCAGAAACCTCCATGTCCCTCAGTAACTGGCCTGGATATCAGGGAAGGGAGCAGTTGGTGTCCCCAAAGTCCCCAGGCACAAGGAAGGGGGCTCCAAAGGACAAAGGTTTCTGTGGGGACAGAACAGAGCAACCTAAAAGCTAGTAGTGGGACCAGTGCTTAGCAGCTGAAGATCAAGAGTTTGAGCCTAGGCCAGGCTAGGTGGTACAAGCCTTTAATCCCAGCCCTTAGGAATTTGAGTTAGAGGCTAATCTAGTCTGCATAGTGAGTTCCAAGTCAGCCAAGGCTACTTAGCAAATATTTGTCTTAAAAAAATATGAGGAGGAGGGAGACGAGATAACAATGAAATAACCTCTGGGGATAAAGAAATGGTTAGGCTTTTAAGAGAGCCTCCTGTTCTTCCAGAATTCAGTTCTCAGTACCCTTACTGGGTATCTTACAACTGCTTATAGTCCTTGCTCCAAGGGATCCAGCACCTTCTTCTGGTCTCCAGACACCCTCACATACATGACATACATATACAATAATAAGATCCCCGCTAAAATTAACACTCCCTGAATAATAAGTATAGTTTAAAGAAGAAAAAAGACAGAACCTCTGGAGACAGACCCCCACGGAGATCCCTGGCTCAGGGTGACTCAGCTCCCACCGGCACCAACCAAGAGCCTATTAGGCACCCAAATTCCTATTCCTTTGCTGTCTTGCCTGTGTCCCTGCATATCCTCATGGGGTAATCCCACAGTTAGGGTTATACTCTGGCCAGACAGTACAGTCTTGTTATCTCCTCACTGCTAGAGGTTTCCCTATGTTGACTTGAGAGCACAAATTCAAAAGGCAAGCTGCCTGTGTTAAGATTTGGAGTCGTCACCATCTGTGAGTCTACCCGGGACTCTCCCACTCTCTGTGGGTCTCCCATGGGGGTTCTGGGAGATGCTGGTTACACCATCCTGATGCCAGGGCTGGAATAGCCCTGGGATGGTGTTGTCTCAGACGCAGCCCTAGTAACCTGAGCGTCCTCTGCTGGTCCCTGGAGGGTGGGAGGTGTGGCCACAGGCTTTGTTCTGTTTATGGGAGGTCAGGCGGCCACATGGGGGAGGGAGGCCTGTGGCCCCTGGGGGCTGCCATCTGGCAATTGTAAAAGGGGCAATCCACATTTTTGGAGGGGGGGATGGTAGGGAACAAATTGCAGACGGGTCAGGAGGGCCCTCCACTCCTGTGCCTCCCAGGCAGACACCTCTGTGGCCTTTCTTCCAGTGTCTGTGCCCAAGGTGAAAAGTTCAGGCTGTCCAGTCCCCCAGAGGGGATGAAGGTGGGGCCGTCTTGCAGAGTATCTAGCTAGCTACTCCTCCATTTTTCCCACTGTTCCCTGGAGGCCAGGGTGGGTCAGCCTCTGGAAGTTCTTGCCAGTACTTGGGATAGCATGGGACACATGAATTCATACCCACTCCCTTTGGACTCAGTGATCTAGCTAGACCTTGGGCTCTTTGGGCTGTAGTGAGGTTGTGCAGGGCCTGTTGGGTTGAGCACATACCACCATTTGTGGGTTCTTTAGAGACTCACCTCATGGCCAATCAGCCCGTCCTCCTTGCCTACTTTGCTTCCCAGAAGTCTGCAGGAACCCCTCTCTCTCTCTCTCTCCCCACCCCCCCCAGCCTGCTGGAGAGGCTCAGTGAGCATGTATTGCAGTTTGCAAAATGTCCTCCCACCTCCACCATCTGTTTCTCTTTCCGACTGACAGGACTGACAGTAACATAGCACTGGCTAGCCTTGATATTCCACCACCAAACCATGTTACGGTACCTGATCATGACACAGAAACACATGCCCCTAAGAACCTTTAACAACAGCTAGGTAGTGGTGGCTCACGTCTTTAATCCCAGCACTTGAGAGGCAGAGGCAGGCAGAATTCTGAGTTCGAGGCCAGCCTCATCTACAGAGTGAGTTCCAGGACAGCCAGGGCTACACAGAGAAACCCAGTCTTGAAAAAATAAAAAGAACCTTTAGCGACACCTCAACCCCAGCTCATAGATCAACTCTACTTCAAGGAATGATACAGACAACTGCCTCAGAAGAGTTAGCTAGCCTGGACCCCTGGCTAGTATCAGAGACCTTGCAATAAATTGTACTGCAGTTCATTGCTGAAAAACCCACTATTATCCCAAACAGAGTTTCCTTTTGGCTTATCTTGTTTAACCAGCCAAAAATCAAACCCTACCCTTCTGTATCTAATTGAAGAAAGAAATCAAAACACAGTAGGGCCACACAGCCAGTCCTCCTCTGTTTGGTCTCTCCCTCACCCATGCCAGGCCCCTTTCCCTGCTGCCCTCAGGTGCCCAAAGGAAGCTGAAAAATTGCATAAAACGTCCCATACTGTTGGAGAGAGGAATACAATCTACAAACTTACCACCAGCCCCAAACTAAAAGCAACCCGTGGTTGCCCTGTAGTAAGCCTTATTGTTTAAAAATGAGGCACAGAAACCCTTGTACACTAGGGCTGCATCTCCCATGCATCCCCTGAGCCTACAGAAGCCTGGGCTTAGGCTGTAAAGTCCCCTGGGGGTTGTTTGTCCTGTGGTCACCTCTTGTTCAGCAAGGAGGAGGCAGCCACATACTCAGCACCTTATTCTATATCAAGGTGTGATCTGTAGGCCACACCTGGCTACACAGACCATCCAGCTGACTCCAAAGACAGAACAGATCAAGACAGTAGTCAGGTAGGGCCTGAGAGCAAGCGCAGATGAGCTCCATGAAGTACCAAAAGAAGTGTTCTGAGCTCTGGGAAAGAGATCCTCAGAGAGTAGTCGGGCCTGGTTGTACACAACTTTAATCCTAGTACTCTGAAGGCAGAGTACAAAGCCTGGTCTACATAGTGAATGAATTCCAGGAAAGCCTGGGGGTGGGGGTGGAGGAACACCTAATACCTGTCTCAACCCCACCCCTCCCCCTCCCCTAATAACCCAGAGAGGAACACAG
>NW_022196900.1:114568175-114584763 GCF_008632895.1 Mastomys coucha
AGTTCCAGGACAGCCAGGGCTACACAGAGAAACCCTGTCTTGAAAAACAAAAAACAAACAAACAAAAAAAAAACCCAACCTCTTAAACATGTGAAAATAGGTTAGTCAGGAACTACACTACAGCCAAGACTGCACTTGATAATCAACAAAACCAAGAGCATCACTCATTCAAGACAACCAGACCTACGTAAGACTAGAACCCCACCAACACCCAGTGGACAGGACATAAGCAGTGACCAAGAGCAATGCTCTGCTCTGCTCTGCACATCTTCAGGACTGCTGGAGATTGCTGGACAAGATACTATCTTGATCTGCCCTGCAGCTAGAATCTCCTCTAGGGTCCTGACCCTTGAACTACCTTCTGTGAGAGACTGGGCCCAGCCTTTAGCTAAGATAAGTCATACAGACACAGGTGAGCAGCATGGAGAGAGGAGCTTTAGACTGTAGAAAATTGTATGTGATGACCCTCAGCATAGTAAAATATAACTTTTGTTAAGTCAACTACACGTCTACCTTCTTCTTGCAATGGAGATCCTAAGAATGAGAGGCATCCACTGCGGACTACAGAAGACATAGGAATGATTCAGCTGCAAGGCCTTCAATTAGAATCCAAGCAGCACCAGGGTCCTAATAGCTCAGAGTGACAGAACCTGAGTTAGATCCTTTACAGCCTCAAAGAGCCCCAGCCCCCCACCACAGATGGCCCCAGACTCAACTAGGAAATGGCACCAAACTGTACTTCTGAAGGGTTTTGCAGGCTACTTAGGATGTGTGTGTTTTTGGGAAACAAACTCATTGACACTGTACACAGTGTTCTAGAACAGTCTGGAAGCAGAAAGACCACAAATTAACTCCTCACTTCTGAATGCTCAAGTGTTCCCTGACAGTCAACCACAAGCCCTGGCCCCAAAAGCAGCGTGAAAGTAGAACAGAGTATTCAACACCTCATTAGAACCAGACCATCCTGGTACTAGGGCTGCTGCCCCTACAGCTCCTGTTCCCTCAAAGCACTTCATAATTCATCACTACCCTCAGGCCTTAACAAATCCTAAAGCCACCTACACTCCTTTCACTCTGAAAAAGCCTCTACAATGAAGGTAGTATGTGACTACAGAGGTTCATCCCCAATGACACAACACCCCACTGCAGCCTATACAGCACAGATGTGCACCCCTGCTTCACCGTGAAAGGGACTGGGGCTGCCTGAAATTTTCTGCAAACAGATTGGGAAAAAAAAAAAACTATTTCATCTCTGCTCAAGCTGAATTTCGAATGGCCTTCAGTGATCCCCCTTCCTGATCACCAGCCCCTCCACCATTAGCATCGCCTGGTTTTGCAGATGTTACTGGACCCCATGCTTGTTTAAAAAACAGCAGAGTGCTGTCTCAATGCAGTTGTTAGGCTGAATAGTCAAAATCATGGCACTTTGTTCATAATCAATCTCGACTAAAACTGAAAAGGCAGTAATGAAGATGTTAACAAAATGAATTTAATGCAGCCAAAATTATTGCAAAAGGAAAACATCCACTCAGAATGGATGTGCCAGTCAGCACAATTCAGGCTCTTTTTTTTTTTTTTTTTTTTTTTTAAAACCTGCTACTGCAGAGCATGGCTTGCCTACCTTTGCCACATCAAATCAACATCCCCAAGGGCCTATCTCTCAAAACCCTCAGGTTATTTCTGGGTTTTGTAGTCTTTAGTCCTAGAGTAATAGGGCAACTTTCTCAAAACATTGTATGAATGGGCCCAGAGAGAGGCCTAGTGGCTGCAGATGATGGAACCAGGTGTGATGTCAGCAACGTGATGTCAGAATGCTGATTAGAGCTGAAAGTTACACACAGATGAGGCAACATCATACTGGGATGAATGGCAACAGCTAGCACAGGGCTATAAGGCCCGTCACCCTCTCACCTCTGCAATCTGCAGGATGAGCAGCAGCAGAGACAAATTAGAACACGAAATTCAACTGGCAAGGCTCAGAGGACACCAGGTTATGCTGGAGCTGAAGGTCCCAGAGATCAGCGGCACCATGGGACAGAGCAGAAAGTGAGCCATGGAGGTTCCAGGTCCACAGTGTCCTCTTGAATTCAACAAAACCCAGCTCAGTGTGAAAAGGCATTGTAGAGGTCAGGAACAGTGAATAGGTCCAGGACTCACACCTACTAAACCCACTCAGACACACCTAAAATAAAATTCATGAAACCCAAACCAGAAAGACCCCAGTACCTCCAAATAACTGCACCCCAAGACAAAACTCAAGAGGATTTATAGAGGTAAGAGATATTCTGCATGCAGATAGGTAAACATCAAAATACTAGCATCCAAGAAGCAGGAGATTGTAAGATTTAATGAGGAAAATGGTCTATCATCTGAAAAGGACCAAAGCCAGCAGAGTGACCGAAAGGCAGACAAGTACTAAAACTGTGCTTCCAGCTGAATTCCATTTGTTTAAATGCCAGTGAGTGACTAAGAGTAAATCCCCAAAAATCAAACTTCTGGAGATGAAATTAGCAGTAGACAACGGCAGAAAAAGGAGGCCCAAGATTCTACACACGTAGCAGCAGAACACTCAACCAACAGAGGAGGCACCTAGACAAGCGCTGCTCCAATACAGCCCAAAGCACAAGTAACCAGCCACCAAAGACTACCAAGTGCCGGTGCACAGAAAATAAAATCTGTAGAAAAAAGATCCAAAAACTTTGCAGACTTAACCTATCTTATAAATCCCAAACACACGGTGGGGCAAATCATGCTCGGCGCTCTTTTGTTGGCTCAGAGTGGGCTGTAAGGAGGTGTTAGGTACAAGGGGCAAGAGGAGGAGAGCTGTCTTTGGAAGACAGATAAGTAAAAAGACCAAGGCAGCTAAGTCTGCAGGTTCTCCTGTGCACACAGTCAGTCCACTTGCTAAAATAACCAAGTTCAAGGCACAAGACAAAAACCTTCAGTTAGCAATTAGTAACAAGTATCACTGGAAATCTCAAATATCTGGAATCCAAATCACACACTCTTTTGTTTCGAGACAGGGTTTCTCTGTATAGCCCTGGCTGTCCTGGAACTCAGAAATCCGCCTGCCTCTGCCTCCCAAGTGCTGGGATTAAAGACGTGTGCCACCACTGCCCGGTTTAAATCTTAGGCAGCCCACATATGAAGGAGGCAACCAGAAGAGCACTTGTGTAAATGCCCCAAAACAAGACTTAGGAGACAAAGCTCCAAATGCTGCAGTGGGAAAACAACACAACTCAGTGTTCAACTTAAAAACTAAAAAAGGGTCAAATTCAACCCAAAGTCAGTCAAAAGACATGATAACAAGGCTAAAAATGTGAACCAAAGCAGGAAAAAGTAGACAGTCAATGAAAGCAAAGATCTTTGAGAACCTTGGTGGAATTTAGGACAGGCTGGTGAGACGGGGAGAGATTAGCACAAGAGTGGAAGGCTGTACCCACTCCACAACAGTCAGAAGCGAATCAGGCTGAGAACACAGCCCATGAGACACAGTGCTCCATACAAACATGAGGACCTGACTCCCCAGAAATTGTGCGTGGCGTGCGTGCGTGCGTGCGTGCGTGTGTGCGTGCGTGCCTGCCTGCCTGCCTGCCTGCGTCTGTGTGTGTGTGTGTGTGGTGTGTCTGTCAGGTCCAGGTATGACAACTCAGTAGACTGACCAAATTACTATCTAATATACTTAACTCTCTCATAAGAACAACCAACCAACAGGCTGCAGAAGCTGTAAACCAGCCTAAAGCACACCAGGCTAACACTGCTTCCTGCTGACTGTTACCAAATACTCAGAAGAAACAAAAACTACTTCTTGACATTTATGAAGAAAGGACACTTCTCACCAGTAATTCAAAACCAAAGATATTTCAAGGGTAGTGGGACAATCCTACTACAGACCAGCTACACAACCTTCACCAAAATTACTTTAAAGCCCTGAGGCAAGATGGCTCAGAGGGTTACCCTTATATTAAATGACCTAAGTTCACTATGTGATAAAAGGAGAAAACCAACTCCCAAGCTGTCCTCTGACTTCTATACACACACTGTGGCTTGTATAAACCCACATACATACATACATACATACACACACACACACACACACATTTATTTATTTAAAATTTTAAATAAACCAAAACAGATTCTCACCAAGCTGACAAACTCCAACATTTATCCCTGATAGACTGTGAGTCAGGGGGTGAATGCTGACTCTCCATCAATTGGGCATGTGACAACGATTACAAACTCCACGCTAGTCTGGGCTATGTAATAAGAGACCTAAGGGGACTGGAAAGATAGCTCAGCAGCTACGAGCTGTAGCTACTCTTCCAAAGGACCCAGGTTCAATTTACAGCACCCTCATAGTAGGTCACAGATGTCTATTAATTCCAACTCTAGAGGATCTGACACCCTTACACACATATAAATGTAAGTAAATCACCAACGCAGATAAAATAAAAATAAGTAAATAATTCAGAAAAAAACCTACAACCCTATTTGAGTAAAGGAGTTTAGCAAGGCTGCAGGCCACACATGATCAACACACAAAAGTAAATTGTAGTAGCAACACATCATCAGGAATTGATTCTGGTTTTTTTTTTTAAGTTGTTTTTTTTGGGGGGGGTGGGTTTTTTGTTGTTGTTTTTGTTTGTTTGTTTTTCAAGACAAGGTTTCTCTGTGTAGTGTTGGCTATCCTAGAACTCTCCGTAGACCAGGCTGGCTTAAATTCAGAGATTTGCCTGACGGAAACAGAAAGAGAACAGTCAGGGTGATAGACAGTTCTTCCCAAAATGATCACAGAAATAACAAACTTATCCTAAAAATCAAATAAAAAAATGCAGAGTCCCAAGAACAAATATGAAAAGGGGTCAGGGAGCTAAAGGCCCCTGACTTTAAGTTCTGACAAGCTTTTGGGAAGCCCGTGTGGTACTGACAAATGCATGAAGCAGAAAGTGGGAGCACACACCAACAATGCCCAGAGCCACATCAGGTGATGGAGTGTCCTCACAACAGCTGGCTCTGGTGCCCACACAACTGCACATCCAGATGCAAAATAATGAACTTGAGCCACATTTTCTACACACACACAAATAAGCTCAAAAGTAGCCTGCAGGCCTACGCAGAAAAGCTGAGCAGCTTTACCCTCTGCTCTACATTTCCTAAAAGAATACAGAAGATGGTGCCGCAAACCGGAAACTAAAAAAAGATGCCCAGATGGGAAACTAGCCACAAGGTCAAATGAAAAATTACAGAGAGTGGAGGGAAGAGAGTGTATCATGGGCAGGGAGAGTGTTTGTGGAGCACAAATGTGGGTGTGGCTAGGATCTCACCGAGGAAATCAGCGGAGAACAGAGCCCAGCCCACGCAGCGACCAAGGCAGCAAACACCTCATCAGAGATGCCGCAACAAGTACAGCAAGACATTCTAGGAACACCAGAGTCACTAGTTATCAAGTTCAGTATGAGTTCAGAGCGACTGGAACAGCGCGGCTGCAGGAGCTGAGCTGTGGGGGCACGACCACCCCACACTTAGGTCTACTCCAAGGGGAAGGGCTGTCTGTCAGACACCGAGAGACTCTCAGCACAGAGGGAAATAACTGCAAATACAAAGCTAGCCTGGGCTACATTTGCAAGACCTTGTCCTCTAAAATAAGAGAGAAAATGAACAGAAATACGTGGAATCTAACTGTAAGAACAGGTGAATGAATTAAAAATGGACACATATCCAAAAATGGAATGCTACCTAGCAGTAACAAGAAGGAACCACCGATATGTCCCACAATGTTTCAAAATGTCTCAAAAAACAAAACTGTTACACTTAAACAGGTATATCAAAGCTTGTTACTATATGAATACACTTTGCACAGAGCAGGAGGGAGGTAAACTCCTGTGATGGTAGAGATGCAAGGTCTCAGTGACTTCGGGAGTCATGGAGGCACAAGGAGTCCAGGTACTAGATGGCTGGCTTGTGCCATTCACTGATAGATTCAGTGTGTTATACACAGTGGATATATGTTACAAGAGCTGGAGATGTAGCTCAGCTGGTATAGTGTTTGCCTAGCATGCATGAGACCCTGAGTTGGGCCCCATCATCATATTAACCAGGTACATAGATATGCCTGTAATGCCAGTACTCGGGAGGTAGCAGGAATACAATCAGGAGTTCCAGGTCATGGTCTATATTCAGAATTCAAAAACAACCTGAGTATAGAAGACACCATGAATTAATAAATGAATGAACTGCAGGTTCTTACATGGTAATTATACTTCAAAAAAACCATTTGAAATAATTATGCAGCTATCCCTCCAGCTGGACCCTTCATGGACAGATTTTTATTTGTTCTGTAGCTTTAAGCACTCTCCGCAGGTCAAGACCCTGTAACATAGCAATAAAAGGCTATCATGTCTTCTAGGAACAGTTATTCCAAATATATCCTTTTCCACCTCAAGACATTTCAGGACAACAAGGCAGCATCGTGCTGCAGCCACATTTTTCTGTGATCACTGTGAAGGGCAAATCAGTATGTGTGACTTTGGGGACATGTGCTCTGACTCACAGCTCCAAGTCTGCTGTGGCATCACAAAAACAACCACAGACAGCACAGGCGGGAGCAGGCAGGGCCTGGGCCTCTAACATCTGTTTACCTAAGCAGGGGGGGCTACCGTGGCTCACAGAGCAGCAGTCACCATCACCACATTTCCTGGGAACTTGACAGAAATATGCATGTTCCAGGCCCCACCTCCAATAACAACAACAACAACAACAACAAAAATCTGAAACATATCACCTAAGAAGTTACCTTGTGATGCCAAAGCTCACACTTGAGGCTTTGGTCCAGAAAACCATCAGAATAAAAACTGACCCTGATGCAGAAGGAACCAAATGCCTGCTTGGGCATTCAGTTCTGCACCCAAGCATTCAGACGTAAGTACTTGCCTACTGTGTACAAGACTCTAGGTTCCATCAAGCACAGGGGTGAAACCAACCAAGAAGGGGAGAGCACCAAAAACAGGGAAAAATAAAAAGGGACCCAAAATTCCCTGTGACCCATGCTCCTGGCTAAATGGTGGCTCCTGGTTCTCATCACGGGGCTGTGTTGGGGATGGGATCTTCAAACACTGGAGAAGCCCTCTGCCTGAGCTGGATCCCTACCCTGTGGTGAGTGAGTGACCCTTCCCATGAAGCCCAAGTGCCTGACTGCTGCTGTTTTTCTTAGCCCTGAACCATAAACAACAGCATCTATGGTCTAGATCTGCTCTGGGGACTGCACACCTTAAGAGTCCTCAGGTGGGGCCACTGAAGTCATTCCTCAAAACACCATGAAAACTGTGCCCGCTACAAACAGAGTAGGATACACAAACACAGGCGTAATAACGTCCTGAAAACAAAAGTCCAGATTATCTAAACACTTCTGCTTAAAGTCACAAATAAACGGTATTAATGTGTTTTCCATTTTACAGCACCATCTCCTCCTCCAATACTTAATATCCTGGCCAGTGAGAAAGCTCAGCAAGTATAGGCACCTGCCACCATGCCTGACAACCTGAGCTTGATCCCTGGGATTCATGTGGTGGAAGGAGAGACTCAACGCCTACAAGTCCTCCACATGTGTGCTATGGTACGCCCATATATGTACAAAATAAATTAAAATGTTTAACATTGATACCTACTTAAAAACTTGCCAATTCATCTATGATATAATAAATAAGAAGACACAGTAACACCACAAACAGAGCGAGCGTCACAGGATGGCAAGATGGCTCAAGTACAGGTGAGTGACCCCTAAAAGTCTGGCCTTGATTGAACACAGAGATCCACCTGCCTCTGCCTCCTAAGTGCTAGAATTAAAGGTGTATGCAACCACTGTTAATATATATATAATATATATATTGTATATATATAATTTTAAAAAGAAAGAAAAGTAGCTTCAAAACAGAAGAAGAAATATGTTCCAACTCGATTGTCTCTGCAATCATTACAAGTAACCTGGATTGGTGGTGCGCCACTACAAACCTACAACTGAAAAGACCAAGGTAGGAGAGCAGAATTCAAAACCACTCTGGAACACAAAAACAAGTAAGAAAATCATCACTCCAACCCCTGTCCTCTAAAAAAAGAACTGCCTAAATAAGACCCAGGCCAGGGCAGAACTTCAGAGGAAAAGTGCCAAGAATCCCAGGGAGGACTCTCAGAAACACAGGAAGTGAGCTATCACACAGTCGACAGGGGAAGTCTATAGCGAAAAGAGCAAACATGTTTCCAAAGGCACTGAACCCTGCAGGCCCTGGCTACCTTGGCCCTGAGAAGACCTGTAAGTCAAGAATTCTTGTCTCAAACAAAACAAAACAAAACAAAACAAAACAGCTGGGCAGTGGTGGCGCACGCCTTTAATCCCAGCACTTGGGAGGCAGAGGAGGTGGATTTCTGAGTTTGAGGCCAGCCTGGTCTACAGAGTGAGTTCCAGGGCAGCCAGGGCTATACAGAGAAACCCTGTCTCAAAAAACCAAAAGCCAAACCAAAGCAAAACAAAACAACAACAACAAAAAAAATCAACAGCAGCAAACAATATGGCATCCATGACACAAAGCAGGTAGAAGCTTTTAGAGAGAGAGAATGAAAGAGAGAAATTAAACAGAGAGAGAAAATGATACTCTCCCCTTTAGAAATTGAAACATAATTCCAAAGCTGAAACCGAAGTATGAGATATAAGGCGGAGGAAATCTCCAGAAAGCAATGCTAAGAGAGAGGTGGAGAAAAAGAGTCACAGAGTGGCCACTATCCAGTCAGAAGGTGTTCCGAAAAATAAAAACAAAAACAAAAAGTAGCTCGAGAAGCAAGAAAAGGCCACTAGCCAGGAAATGGCAAATTGTACATAGAGACAAAGCTCCCAGCCCTGGGCTCATAACAGTCTTCAGAGCCCAGGTCAAGGGGTCTTGAAAGCTTCCAAAAGGAAAGAGGCAGGTCACAGCCCATGTCAGTTGGCACTGGTCTTCTTCACACAGACACTGGAGGCTAAATGCTGGCAGGCGAGTCAGACAAGCAAACAACTCCCAGTCTAACCAACCCTGGATGCAAAATTAAATATCCAGCTATGCACCAGGCATGGTATCACCAGTGAGGTGAAGGCAGGTAGATCTCTGTGAGTTCAAGGCCAGCCAGGGGGGAGGGGGAGAAACAACCACACAATACCAAAAGCCTGACCTCCCAGGCTCCGACTCACACTGCATGCTATGGTCACTCAGACTACAGGAGCTCCACATCAGAAGAGACACAGATACATCCAGAAAAGACATGAGAACAGCAACTAGGAGGGTGCAGGCCATCCATATAGTTACAATACCAGAGAGAACTGTGCTCAAAGGCAGGAGACAGCTCTACAGAGGTGGTACCCAGACTTCTGAGAAAACCTAGTTTATGTAAAAAGTAGAGATAGCACACTTCAGGTACACACCAAACAAAGAAGAGAGGAAATGAGGTCAGACATGCAACTTTAGGGCAGAAATTTGTCCAGACAGGAAGTGAAGTCACGTAGAATGGCCTAGACAAGAAGTGAGGTAAGGACAGGGTGCTACCCTGAAACCAAGGTTTTGGGGAAGTGATCCTCTGAGCTGCCAGTGGTTTATTCAGGTGGTAAGAACTGATTAGGAGGGTCACTGGAGATGGGTCCTTGAAGGATTACTTCCTTCTGTCTTGGCTTCCTGGCTGCACACATGGTTAGTAGCATTCCTCTGTCATGCTTTTTCTGCTTTGTTTCAGGCTTATTAAAAACTCTGAAACCATGAGCGGAAATAAACCTGTAAACTCTTTTTGTCACCTCATTGGAAAGCTGTGGTTTTATGGTGACTGCCTGGGACTGCCCAGTAGCTATATGATTGCTAGTAATGAACTAGCCCCTACACGCTATATGCCTCTTAGGTCACTTCCTGCTTTTGAGTTTGTTGTGCCCAGTACAGGTCTTCTATTTTTATTTTACCATTAGCCACGGGAATCTCATATGCCCTAGTTCCTAGTTCAATGGTCAGGTTATGACAGTCACGACCCCATTTTGTTTAACCCTGTCCTTCCCTCTTCCGTCCTATCTAGGCGTTTCCTAGGTCCTTCCTATCTGGGCCAACACTTGCCACTGAATACAGTACTGCTAACCCTTGCTCAGCTGTGGGGATCTGTGTGCTTCTTCTCAGCACTGCCTCATATATCTGCTGCCACTAACCATTGCATTTTGATGAATCTGAGCCTTTTCATTACAAAGAGTAAGCCACATCTCAAAGATTCCGTCATTTATTTTTGATGTCATTCTGTCCTCACTTCACTTCCTGTCCAGGATACTCTGAGTCCTATGTACCGCACTCTGATGTGGGTGCCTCATCTACACTGGGCTCTAGGGATGGTAACCCTGCCAGACAAGGCCACAGAGCTGGACCACAGCTGCAGTTCTCTCACCCACCCATCTTTCCCCAAGGTCTACATCTTCCTCTGCTTCACAGCATTTCTAACCATCAAAACTAAGAGCTTGTGGCTAATTATTGAGTGCACACATGTTGGAACCAGATCCCTGGGGGTGACAGCAAACACCCTGATAGGCCGGCAGCCTCTGAGAGAGATGGTGGCGTGTGAGGCAAAGTTTGGGAGAGTTCAGAAATTCAGAAAGGGCTGCTATGTGGCACACCCTCCTCTTCCCCTACAGAAGACCCTCTAGGCTTCTGTCTGAGGAATAACAAGAAACATATCAAAAGTTAAATTGAGGCTATAAGGCAGTATTCTAGCTATTGCTCAGCTCACTGCCCCTGTAATAAACTCAGTTTATTCAGTTTTTCTAGGCATGTTTCTCTGTGTAGCCCTAGCTGTCCCGGAACTCACTCTGTGGATCAGGCTGACCTTGAATTTATACAGATACACCTACCTCTGCTTCCCAAGTGCTGGGATTAAAGGCATGTGCCACTCACCATACCTGCCTGGCCTCAATAAACTTTTGGAAACAAAATTTAAAATTGAGCCAAGCATGATGTGAGAACATCACGGAGTCCAAGGTCAGCCTGAGCTACAGAGAGAGACCCTGTCACAAACAACTAAGAATTAAGACCAAACAAAAACCAAAAAAAAAAAAAAAAAAAAAAACATAGGAAGTTGGAAAGATGGCTCAGCAAGTAAAGGCATTTGTCGATACCCCAGCAAACTGAGTTTGATCCCTGGGATCCACATGGTGGAAGAAAAGAACCAATTCCATAAAACTGTCCTGACCTCCACACATACTGTAATACACACAAGCTATCACTTAGACATAAACAGCCCACACATGCACAGACACACAGTAACAATTTTTCTGAGACAGGACTTCACTGTGTACCTGGTTAGCCTGCAGCTTACCATGCAGAACAGGCTAACCTCCAACTCCTTCCCAAGTGTGGGGACTGCAGGTGTGTGCTATCATGCCCCATCTAGTAACTTTCTTCTCTCTGTCTGTCTGTCTGTCTGTCTGTCTGAGAAAACTATGATTTTTTTTTAATAGGGCTGGGGAGATGGCTCAGCTATTTAGCAGTCAGTGACTGCTCTTCCAAAGGTTCTGAGTTCAATTCAACTACATGGTGGCTCACAACCATCTGTAATGGGATCCAATGCCCTCTTCTGGTGTGTCTGAAGACAGCCACAACGTACTCATATACATTAAATAAATCTTTTTTTTTAAGTAATAAAATGCAGAATTACTTTCAGCCAACTCCCTTTTAAAAGAGGGCTCAAGTCTTGCACAATGGCGCATGCCTTTAATCCTGTTGCTCAGAGGCAGAAACAGGCAGGTGTCTGGGAGTTCCAGGCCAGCCTGGTCTCAGGACAGATTGAGTTAGATGGTGACACCGTGTCTAAAAAATAAATAAATAAATAAAAATAAAGAGGCTCATGACTCCAGTGATGCCCACTTTCTTCAGTGTGGCAGTTGGTGCTGGAGCCAGCAACAGCAGCCTGCATCTGCGACACTGGTCTCTGCGGTATTCAATGGCAAAAAGCTAAAGCAAATTTAACCAAATCACATCGTAAATAACACATAACTTCAGCCTTTCTCCTCCCTTCTTCTAATCCTCATCTCTTCTGAGAGCTAGAGCCACCAAATGCTCTAAGACAGAGAATCTGAGCAGCAGCCGGGTCTTGAAGGAGGAATCTCAGACTGTACTCTCTCTTCTTTATAGAGAGCACTTAGATAGTAAAGTTGATAGAAAGAACTGTGGGTGGTTGTCTGTGGTCACACTGGGCCAGAGAGGTGGTTCAGTAGTTAGAGTGTTCGCTGCTCTGGCATAGGACCAGATTTCAACTCCAAACACCCACATCAGACGGCTTACAAACACCTGTAACTCCAGCTCTAGGGGATCTGACACCTGCTCTGATCTCCTCGGTTTCAGGGCACTAATGTGTATATATACAGAGACACAATCAAAATCACACATGAATTTAAAAAATACAACCTGAGAAAAGGAGGAGAGTTTTGAAATTTCCAGCACCTACACACCTTTCTTACATCTGCTCACCAGCCATCCACACACACACCTTCCTGAAGACCCCAGGGCACCCTGTATGGTGTGCAAAAAGCATACCAGAAAAGAGGAGTCCTGTTTCCATGTCTGACCACAGCAAGAGTGGCATAATGGGACGGACAGCTTCGGAGACAGCGTCAGGAACGTAAGCCATAGCTCGGCCATACGACAGAACCGAGAGACAGGAGGAAGTACAGGAGAGAATGAAGCCCATGATTCTCACCAACAGGAAGACCAGGAAGACAGCCAACACATGCAGACAAGATATCTGGCAGAAGATCTTACAGGAGCCAGCCATTTAGTATAACCCAAACTTAATGACGAAGACTTGGGAATCTAGTGGGTAACTGGGCTTCACTAGTAAGGCAAATGGCCTAGCATCAGTCACCGTGGATGGCAGCACCAGTGACAAGAGCACAGCTGCACTGGGAAATCAGTGGGCTCTAGTCTCAAATAGTGGCATCAGGCACTCACCCAGTTAAAAGAAAGCAAATAACACAGCGTGGGTCAGGACAGGGTATCGGAGTATTGGGAGCTGTGTGTGTGTGCTAGTTAGTTCTCTAGAAATCATCAATAAAACAACGGGTGATCACAGACAGACGACACAGACAGCAAGATAGCCACAATATAGTGACCAATGCAGCAGAGCCATGCCTCAAAGGCTGCAGCATAATCGGGCCAGGCAGGATCACAGGGGCCCCGCACCCACTGGAGCAAAGTTCATGAGGACAGGAGACCAAGGGCTGAAAAGTCTTCTCCTTGGTTACTTAGTAACCACAGATGGGAAAGGCTCCCAGACTCGAGTACAAACACCCATAACACCTCAAGTGCTATCAAGTCCCTAAATACCTGGCTTAGCAAGGCTCAGGAGAAAAGTGCTGGCCACAGTAAGGCCACTCGGCCAGGTCTCCTTGCTTTGGAGGGAGGATATCATTGTGTGAACATCCTCACTATCACTCAAAAACTTAAAAAAAAAAAAAAAAGCAAAGAATGGTAGTACACAACACATGCCTTTGATCTCACTGCTCAGGGGGCAAAGCACGCAGATTTCTATGAGTTCAAGGCCAGCCTGGCCTGCACAGTGAAGCTCTCTTTCAAAGCAACTAGAAAATTATCCTGTAGAACAGAGTTCTCAATCTGTGAGTTGTGACCCTTTGACAAACCTTTATTTCCAAAAGTGCTTACATTATGATTCATAACAGTAGCAAAATTAGCTATTAAGTAGAAACAAATAATTTTACTGTTGGGGATCACCACAATATGAGGAACTGTATTAAAGGGTCATAGCATTAGGGAAAGTTGAGAACCACTGCATTAGGGAACCAAATGAGGCACAGCACAGGCAGACACTGACAGGGGAACATAGAGCTCCACCACAGGCAGACGCTGATGTGGGCACACCAAGGTCCACCACCCAGCTCTCCTAACAGTTTGAAGGTTCTTCAAACAAAGTCTTAGACCAAAGAGAGGCAACAGGCAAGCTTACTGACAGGTCAGTCCCATTCCCTCCCCCTTCAGCCTCAGAGGCAGTACATATAGAACAGCAGGATGCAGAAACCTCAGGACTGAGAGGAACCCTCACATGACCCTTCATACACGAGCCACACTCACAAAGCCATATTCAGTGGCTTCTCTGAATCAGGCAGAAGCATCAGATACAAAACCGAATAACGCCCGGGCAGTGGTGACACATGCCTATAATCCCAGCACTTGGGAGGCAGAGGCAGGTGGATTTCTGAGTTAGAGGCCAGCCTGGTCTTCAGAGTGAGTTCCAGGACAGCCAGGGCTACACAGAGAAACCCTGTCTCAAAAACAAACAAACAAACAAACAAAAAACCGAATAACATCCAACTGCAAAGTCCCAAAACTTCTCAACTGTAACAACCCCACCCCCACCCCACCCCCTCTGAAGTCAGAACTCAATTCTGGCCCAGCAACAGATGAACGCACACTGACCTTTAACCTGCACAGATGGGGCAGGAGGCTGGGACTCTAGAGCCCACTTGAGAACTTGACATGGGCTCTTCCTGCTGGCTCCTCTCTCTCTCAGTCCTCAGCACCGCTGCGGTGCAGCAGGGCAGAAACAGACATCTCTAAAGTGCTGTCCACACTGCCTTGCTTGCTTTCTGGAAAAAAGCTTTTCCAGAAAATTCTCCAAGGTCAAGCAATTATCATTCTTTGTGAGGTCATCTCCATACCACTGCCCAACAGTCAGTCTGGAGATGCCTAGTCTATGCTCTAAATCTGATAGGTACCATGTGAACTCACCAGAGAAGTGACTTCCTTTACCAGAGCCAACAGGCAGCTCCAACTATACCCACACATGGTCACCTAGGCCTCAGAGGTCACAGTATCTTCAACCTGTGTCTACCTGAGCAGCCAAGTGTCATCACACCAAGATCCCAATCGGACGAGCCTAACAAAAGGCAAACACTTGGGAGGGACTATGGCCCAGCTTTCAGGAAGGCCCAGTGACCTGTGTCTCCTGGTGTCTCAGAAACGTCACTAAGTGTCCAGCTGATGATGGCTCACATCACTTACACTCAGGCTGTAACACCTGGGCTCAGGTCACTGTGGCTTCTGAGATTGCTCACAGAATACAACTGATTCTCTTAAAAAAGGGCCCAAAGCACTGCTGCATGAAACAATGAATGCTGCCTCGCTGTCTGTTCACAGGGTGTTCTAGTGCCTCCATTCAGAAATGCATGACCCAAGATCGCAGAGTGACCCAACGCCTAGCCATGCCTTCGGATCTCACACCTCTACCCACTACACAGATCTGCCTCTCTCTAAACTCCAAGAAAGTGACACTTAATTAAGCCAAAGGCACAAAATTTGGCTGAGCTACTACTCACAGGAAAGGAGAAGGTGAGAACCTCGGCCCACAGCAGCAAGAAATGACTTTCACTTCACCATGGGCCAACCACCGGCAGAAGAAAAGTGCCGGCTTGCTAGTCTACCAACTCTCCCTTTTCTTAAAGCCAAACACAAAGACCCACCTTCCCTGTAGCTATGGGTCAAAGGCTACTTACTACCCCAGCTCTAGGCACCAGGACTGCCTTTGGAATCCCACAAGTACCACCACCACCACCACCCCCACTACGAGCAGGAGCAAAACAAAAGGCCAAGGCCCAGTTTTCAAGAGTCACCCTGGCCTAGCCCCAACTAGCCTCCCTCATTCACATTCAACAATTATGACCAAGCCTGACAAAACTGTCCAAGTGATCATCTCAGCCACGCTACCATGGTACCAGGCCCAGAGAAATGCTCACAAACCAACGCTGAGAATGGCACCCAGCCTGGCTGAATAATTAGAGTCAGGACACTGAGGGCCCTAGAGGATACCCCCAGGTTCTAGACATGCTGCTACAGGCTCCAGGAAAGACACAAAGGGGCTGTGCATGGGATGTGTCTATGAGCTACTGTGGCTCACAGCACACACAGATTCTACACACTGTGAGGCACTGAAGCCCAACAGTAGACACAATCTACCTAGCAGGGCCACCCGTCATGGGTCACCCACAGGCTCCCTCATAACACCAAACCAGTCTAGCATAGCTCAAGAAGAAGCCATAATGCAACAACCCTGATGAAGGGAAAAGTATACAGAGGCATAAAAAATGGTGCCTGGAAACAGGAGACTCAGTAGGGAGGGGCAAGCTCTGGGCAGTTCTTTCCTAAAGCCAAACTGGTCAGATGGATGGGAAGATGAGAGAACACATCCCAATCCAGAGGGGAGGCCCTGAACTCCTCTTCCATTGAGAACACAGGTGAGCCAGGGTGGTCCCTACCAAAGGAATGTACTGTGTGTGGTGATAAGTGTGCTTCAGAAAGTCCTTTCTGGGCTGGAGAGATGGCTCAGCAGTTGAGGGCGCTGACTGATCTTCCAGAGGTCCTGAGTTCAATTCCCAGCAACCACATGGTGGCTCACAACCATCTATGGTGGGATCTGATGCTCTCTTCTGGTATGTCTGAAGACAGCTACAGTATACTCACATACATAAAATAAATAAATCTTTTAAAAAAAAAGTCTTTTTCTTCTTTCTCCCTTACAGCTTGAAGCCACCACCCCA
>NW_022196900.1:114584881-114635648 GCF_008632895.1 Mastomys coucha
CCACACACACACACACACACACACACACACACACACACACACACACGCACTATTACACAGGCCCCCCAAAAGGTAAAAGCAGCTTAAGCCCCATTCCCTTCTGCAGCTACAGAACAAGTACACAGGAAGCAATACCTACTTTGAAGCCCACCTCCCGCTACCTATTATTCAAGACCATGCTCCCAAGCTGTCACACAAAAGGCTGCTACTAGCTCCACATAAAACAGGAACCCTTTCCATGATCCCTGCCAACCCTAGCACAGCTCCTGTGCTCACACACCCTTATAGGCACTGAGATCTCCTTAACACAGAAGGACACAATTCAGAGATGGTCTTGTCTGCTGGCACACAAAGGACAACTGGGGGCACCCTGCTGGCCACTAGACAAACCATGGTCCATGCCAGTAGGCAAAACAATAGAAAGTAATACAAAACAGGTGAAAACTAAAAGTGAACAAAACAGACAAGTAGGGTTGCCTAGTGATGAAGAGCACCTACTGCTCTTGTAGAGGAAGGAGCTCATTTCCCAGGACCCACATCAGGTGGCTCATACCAACTGTCTGAAACTCTAGTTCCAGGGGATCCAAATCAAGACCTTCTTCTGGTCTCCATGGGCACCCATATATGTGGCATTCACACACAAACACACACACACACACAGTAATATTCATGAAAACAAGAAGCTACCTCAGTCACATGGACAAAAGGACTGAATAGACACATGACAGGGTACTGAACATCACCAACTACCACAGAGGTGCAGATCAAACCAGCTTACACACACACACTCAGAGAAAGAAAGGAAGGTAGGTAGGTGGGAAGATTGGTTGATACAAATGAATAAACCCTGAAGACACTGTGCTCAGTGAACAGACCAGAGGGCAAATCCTAACTTGCTGTACTTAAGGTCCTAGAGTCACTGGGCTGACAGAAGCGGACTTTCAATAGGAAGTGGGTCAGGGCTAAAGGAAGGAGAGGTCAGTGTTTAATAGGGACACCACCTCAGGACAGGATGACTGAAATCAACCTGAGGATGGTGACAATGGTGGTAACGTGCTTGACACCCACAACTACACACCCACTAAGGTAAAATGGTGCCGCCCACATACGCCTTTAATTCCAGCACTGTGGGAGGCAAGGGCAGGCTCATCCCTAAATCTGAGGCCAGCCTGGGCTACAGAGTGAGTTCCAGGACAGCTAGAGCTGTACAGAGAAGCCCTGTCTTAAAACAAACAAACAAAACACAAAACAAGGCTAAACAAAACAAAACAGATGTGTCAAGCACAGCAGCACACACCTAGAACCACAGCACTGAGATATAAGAGCAGGAGGATCAGGAATAAAACAGCTGCAGCCACAGAACAAGTTCAAGGCCAGGGGCCAGAATCAGGCCATCAGGGTTGACATTGAAAAACTTTTCCTGATGGGCCATCTCATGGTCTCACTTTTTTTTTTTAATTGCACATGATACTTTAGGCCTTGTCTTACATGTACTGCAGAAGATTCATTGTGGCAACATGGAATACCACCAATGCCTACACACTGTCAAGAAGTTCAGTGTGTGATCCTGTGTCATACACTGAATAGCTCAGTGGTAGAATGAGCCGGTGTTCAGTCTCCAGAACTAGGAAGGAATGCAGTATTATACGCTGGTACTTTCCATTTTGGTGTACCATTCTGTTCCCACCTCAAGCTCCTGAGAGTAGAGGGTAGTTGGTCATTATAGTGCCGGCAACATTATTCTCAAGGTACTCCATTATCACCAGTAAGCTCAATGTCATTGCTGTGTGGCTTTGTTGTGTCCATGTTCTTGTGTTGATGTGTGTTTGGGGTCTTGACACAAGAATATAGAATTTAGCTGTATGTGTCTTGATGTGTACCATGGGCATGAGCTGCAAGTAAGTCTGGGGCAAGCCCAGAAGTAAAATGGCTTGATGAGAGGCTCGTAATCAATAAAAGACAAGCATTCCTGTCCCACTGGAGTGCACAGAGGCTCTGAGTTCCTCACACTCTGGTGGGAGTGGGAGGAACCCAGCAAGAAGCCCTGGAGGTGGAGGAGAGGGGCAAACTTGGGAGACTTTATCGCTACCATGAAGCGCCCATGGGATGGCCATCCGGGCAAACAACATACTGCAGGGTCTAGGTACAGGCAAGAGTGTACAGCTACAGAACTACTCTAGGGAGTTGTACAGGGCTTTGTTTCAAGCATGGAGGCTGAAGGTAGAGGCCAAAGGAAGATCACCTCTCCTGGTGGAAAAGATGGGACCTAGGACACACTGAAGAGCCCTCCGCTCTTTACCTGATGTCCTCAACCTCTACGTATGAAGGACAGGATCCTGCATTTCTTCCTGACATACCACTAATATGGTCTGCAGCAGGAACATGAGTGGCCAGCCAGGCCCCAACAAAATAATGTGCCCTCAATATGTCCTTGCTATGTTACTATGTATCATCTTGCTAACAAAGAAAAAGAACTTCACTTCTTTTTTTTTGTTTTTTCAAGACAGGGTTTCTCTGTGTAGCCCTGGCTGACATAGAACTCACTCTGTAGACCAGCCTGGCCTTGAACTCAGAAATCCACCTGTCTCTGCCTCCCAAGTGCTGGGACTAAAGGCGTGCGCCACCACTGCCTTCACTTCTATACAACACCTACTTTTCTTTCTGCACCGGACAGTCTCTTTGAGCTAAAGACATTTCTATCTTAACATCCACCAACTGTGCACCATGGGTCTCGATGGAGCTGGAAGCCCTGCCCATGGGCCCAGCCCTGCAGGTCTTCTCCCTTCCCCAACAGCAGCATCTTCTCAGGTTCTCCAGCTCCTCCTCACTCACTGACACTGGCTTTTGGAAACTATCGCAGACACACCACAGCCAGAAGGCTGAGATAACCAGGACAGAGAAGAACCTGAGGATGGACAGTAGCGGTGCTTCATGTTGCAGGGCCACCCTGATGAGTCCTGGCCCACCATCCTCAGCCCACAGACACTCTCTACAGGGAAAAAGATCACTTTCTCCACTTAGAGTCAGTTAAATTACCCAACCCCCCTCAAAAAAAAAAAAATCCAAATTAAGTATTTAAAAGAGAAAACAGACATCAAGCCCAGGCAGGTGCAGTCCTAGTCCTCAAGCCAATGCGCTAATAACAGACCACACGCACAAAAGCAATCCCACAAGATAATAATGGAGTTCGAACTTCCTATCACCTAGTATTCCTCCCTCCTTCCCTCTCCTTCCCTTTACTATGTGGCCTAAGCTAGCTGACTTCAAAGCTGCCATCCTCATGCCTCAGCTTCCCGGGTGCTGAGGCTACAGGCCTCTGTCATCGACATCAGCTCCATCTAGCACTTTTACTACACCTTCTGCATGCTGAGATACACTGAGATGCATGAGAACTTATTCATCACTCTCTGACTGCCTGCACAATTCAGTCCATGTAAACCTCGCAGTCTAGCAGGCACACTGAGCTATGACCACTCAGTCCAAGTACATGGTCAGCCATAACACTTGAATCTATGTAAGCATACTTCTCACATAACACTCTGATCCTTAGAATACATCTGCATCATCAGGCAACATAGTAAATCTGAAGATTAATCAGAAAGATGTTACAAACCAGAGAGGAAACCCTCTTTTCCCTGTAACAGAGATGAATTTAATAGCAATAACAAGCAAATTAGAGTAAATCCTAAATCCAACCAAAAGAACCGTTCATAACAACTACCCATTCATCACACACTAGAAGGTCCTGGTCGGGTAGGTAGGAAGGGTTCAGAACCAGTAGTTGCAAAGGAGACCTAGACATGGACCAGGCCATACCTGGACCCAGCTCAGGAGAATCAAAGCAAATGTTCCTGCCTGGCCTCTCAGGTAGCCAGGCAAAGAACTTTAAAAATCAGGTCTCTTTACCTCTCTAAAATGGAAGAGTCAACAGCAAGACTCTGAGAACATTGTCTAGGGAGGGCCAACAGCATGCATCGGATACCTCACTGAAGAGGACACTTGCCCACCCACACAGCTCCTGACTCCCATTCCAGGCACCCAGCTGTTCCTGGATAGGAGACATGTGCTCCATCAGCACCAGACCCAAGCTGGAAGGCAGCTAGCTTCCCCCCACCATCCACCAGGGAAGCCCAGGGAGTCACCCTGCCAGCCTGTGCCAGGAAAGCAAGGAGTATGACCTAACTGACTGAGCTGTGCCGAGGCAACCTACAGGGCCCACCTTGTTTTCACAGTTTAAAGAGCTTCATAAATTGAGACAAACCCACTAGGGTCAGGCAAGCTGGGCGACACTTATTGCAAGAAGGATGTTAAAAAAAAAAAAAAAAATCACAGTTTTGATAGTTCTGCAAAAAAAAACTTAGCAAATTTACAACAAAACTGTCAAGTAATTAAAGCAAGGCACTTCACACATGAACTTAAACTGCTAATTAAAATCCCCTCGCTTAATTGACTACATTTGCATATCATTCAACTTGGGAGTATAATTCTTTTAATGGTTTGGGCAACACCGTTGTAACACCAGGAAGGGGGAGGCAGCAGGTGAAGCAGAAAAAGGCAGCCAACACCATCAAACACCAGGTGGCAGCCCCAGCAGTATGACAGGAAAAGACTCCATCTCAGAGCATTATGGCAGCCCTAGCGATCTGGGCATCTCCAACCAGGACCTCACCCCAAAAGAGCCAAGATAGGTTCTCACAAGCAACACACCCCAGAACACAGAACCCCCACAGTAATGTCTGAAGGAGCAGCAAGACTTCCCAAGGCTGCACTGCGGCCCGGCCCAGAGATGCACAAGTTCCTACATGCACATCACTTAGTTTCTGTAGTACGAGGGGCCAAGTAAACCCTTAACATCACAGGTGGAGCAAGGGCCTATGCATAGGTTCTTACAGTGTGGCCCAGCTGTCCCTTACCTGCCAACCTGGTCCACCTCCTGCTAGAATGAGAGGTCAAAGTCCAGGCCCTGCATTCACCTTCAACAAACAAGCCCATCAGCCAGTGTGGTGATATATACCTGTAATCTCAACTCAAAGGACTGAGGTAAAGGATCACAAGTCAACAACAGCCTAGACTACACAGCAAGATCCTGGTCCCTCCTCCCCCAAAAAAGTAAGTCCCTCTTCTCTTCCAGAGAAAGGTGCCCTGATATTTGCCTCTCAAGACTATTATCTTCAGGTGCCAGGGATGGATGAGATGGAGAAAGAAGGGCACCCTGGCCCAACAGCCTAAACACAACTGGAACGTAGGATGCTGAAACCAAGGCTAGCTTGTGTTGAATGAGAGGAGAGGTCCAGAGTTGTCAGGGTGGTACTTCAGGGTGGTAGGGTGTAGCAGCACATCCCAGACACAGGCCCAATGCTACTTGGTCATCTACAGACCCACAAGGTGCCAAAAAGACTGCAGGCCAGTGCCAAGGGCCTCTCCTCTGTTGTGCTGAGGGCGCAGGAGACACTGAAGGAAAGCACTAACTAACTGTCCTGTTCTCCCCTTTCAGGTCCACTTACTCCAATGTTTCTCTGGAATGTACATTACTTTGGGCTACTAAATAAACTGAAAAGGGAGGGGAGGGAAAGGGGTCTCTGAGAAAGGTCGGCATTGTCTACCTACAACTTCTCACAGAGGGGACCCAGATACAACATCCTCAGGCTACACCAGGAGGGAACCATCAAGCTGGCCCTTGCACAGCAACTGGCACAGAGAGGTCCCTTGTGCCAGCACGAATAGGGGCAATTGTATTGTCGTGCAAGCAAATCAGTTTCCCTAAGTGCCCCAAGTCCTGCAAGTCACATCCCATCTAGGGCTGAAGACACTCATGACTTAGGGCCTCATACTTCCTAGAGGCCTGGATAACCTTACCTATACCTCAAGGAAGGGCAGCAAGGCAAGAGAGACTTCCTCAGCCTCATCTCTTAAAACAGACTTCAGGGTCCAGGGAAATGGCTAGGCAGGCTAAGTGCTTGCTGCACAAACATGAGCCCTGAGTGCAGAGCCCCAGCACCCATACTCAAAGCACCTGTAACCCCAGCACTAGATGGAAGAGATAAGCAGATCCCCATGCTCACTAGCCAGCTCCGCTAGTCAAAACAGCAGACTCAGAGATACTCAATCTCAAAATGAGGTGTGAAAGGACAGAGGACACCCAACATCAACTTCTGGCTTCACACACAGGGCTTGTGGACTCGTGTGCGCACACACACACCACGCACCCACAAAAGTAAAAGTAAAACGAGCAGGCACTAAGAACCTCTGTCTACAAGCAATGGGTCACATTCCATAGTCATAACAAAAACATTCCCGTGTTACTTTCAGTGCAGAGCCAACTGACTCTGCTGGCAGCCGCCCACTCTGACTGGCCTTCCCCAGCAGCAAGGCCAGCAACGCCTATTATAGGCTGAGGGGTCCGCAAAGGCAACAGCCACTTCTCACTCTGGTTACTTATAGACTTGTGGACAGACAACACTACACTTAAAAACAACGTGTCCACTGACAATGGTTTTTCTCACAGCAATGGAATAAGTAGATACCAACGGGGACTATCAGCAGTGTACAGGGACCACAAAATCACATGTAACAGCACCAGGGCAGTACCACATGACACCAGGTATACCTGAAGTATAGCCACAACTCCTCACTAAACTGGTAAACCCACTCTGGGAAACTTTAGTACCCATCCCCCCAAATATTATCACCTGTCACATGGTGGATGGGCCTTCCTCATACCCAAACTCATGGGAAGTCAGGATGGGGAAGAGTCACATCAGAGCCCAGCTATCACTCTGTCCCTCAGGGCAGCTCCACTTGCCAGCCCACAAGTCTTTACAGCACACCATCACCTCCTCCAGGTCCTAGTGGAAAGCCAGTTCCCAACACCCATGCCAGGCCACTGCATTTCCCTGAAACAGCTAGCACAGTGGGAGCTACAGGAAGCTGAGTCCAACAAGAGCTGCTTCTTTCACAGTGACCAGCGGACGTTCCAGAGGAAGCCACAGCCGGCTCAGAGAGGGCTGGGAAGAACATCAATGCTCACAGCTCCAGCCAAGGGAAACATTCTAGGGCTTTCCAAGCACTCCAACTGGAAGCAGGGTCCAGGTACCCCCATGTCATATGTGCAAGAGCAGCCTTCTTCGCTCAGAGCACTCGACACGATGGATAAGCAAAGAACCGTACTAAGGCCAACTCCAACCTTCCCATCTGCAGCCATGGAGATCTGGGCACTAAGGCCCGCCCGCAGTGACTGCTTGCTTCCACTGAGTCATCCTTCCACCCCCACTACCCAGAGACCCAGCTGTGACCAGCCCCCACTCATTCCCAGAAGCCAGAAACAAAACCATACCACCACAGACGGCAGACAGCTCCCACAGTGCACGCAGGAGCCTGGGTGGGGATGGTGTGGCACCTCATCCCCTGTTACTGAAGTCCCGCGTCCTTTCAGTCATTAGAAGCCAAAAAAGTAAAATCAGAGATGCCAAACAGCACAACAGATCTTGGGTGACTCTGGGCTCTTGCCAAGATCCCTTTATCTGTTTCCACACAAACAGGTCAGTGACTCAAAAGAATGCAGACAAGCATAACCAAATCTACTCATAAGACACTTGGTAGTGTCACTGTAACCAGGTGCACATGTCCCTTGAGAGCCACAGGCTCCTGCCCTGACTTTACTATCATTTCCACTTCCAAATCTTGGTCCTCCGTTTCAGAAATAAGAGGATACTGGTGGCTGTGAGTCTAGAACCCAGGGATCTCTATGCAGCAACACAAAAGCTTGGGGACAGGGCCTTATACGCAGAGAGAGCAGCTCTGTGAGCAATCTGTATTATGTAGTAAGCAATCTGTGAGCTTACTACACTGTGACCCTGATGACCTGGGTGCTTCCAGAGGTGATGCAGGATAACCTCTCAAAGCACCCCTAAAAGGCAGCAGGATCACTGGTGCACAATCCTTGATCTAGAAAAGGGACCAGACTCCACTGGGTCACAAGAGAAGGTGGGAGACACTCTTGACGGAGTAGTGTAGGCAAGTCAGCACGACAGGATCATAAGGTGTCATCAGTGACTTCAATGGATACTGACCAAAACCTGTTCCTGACCACACAGGGCACCAGGGGCAAAGCACCTCTCAGCCCATGATCCCAAGCTCCAGTCTACATAACATTTAGCTCCCAAACCCACAATTCCTTTCTCTTTCCTGGCAGCCAGGGGAAAGGCAAGGCAGGCTCCCCTCACTGTTCAGCTCTTCTAGATCTCACAGAAGTAATTTAGCCTGTGTTTTGATTCAAAACAAAGAAACTTTTAAAAAACATTTCAGTTGAAACTTGCATAATTCTTCTAGAGGAGAAACCTTCCCTCAACTTTCGCAATCCTTAGAAAGAGACACTGTTGCAGAATCCAGCCCCAGCCATGGCTACCTCACCTCCTGCCAGACAGCAAAGCAGGCTCAACTGCAGCCTCCTTTCTGGGGCTCCGACCTGAGGGGGAGGCTCTGCTCTAGGGCAGGGCTGGGTTCACACTTGGCCCAGACTTCCTCACCCTCTACATCCTGTCTGCCCTTAAACACTTCAGACAGACATTACACAAACCAGCTGCACGGGAGGTTGAGAAACGGCTGAGAGTCAATGACCTTACTCTTGGAAACTTCTTGATGACCGGGGCCTTCAGTGGGCATCCGGGGACAAAGGTGAGGGCTACTCAATGACCCTGCTTCCTCCAGATGGTGAGGGACCCAAATGGCTCCCAGAGGAGCCCCAGAAGGTATCAAGATTGATGGACAAATAGGCTGACAGGCTATGCTATAAGAATGTGGCCTTCTCAGAGGTGTGTCTGCACCAATACTCATTAACCCCTCCACGCACAGCTGGCTATGGTGTCCTAGAGACCACTCTCAAACTGCTGTCCCCCTCTCTGAAGACCTACTGGCCTTGGACTGGCAGCCATCCTAGACCCAAAGAGCACCCTTCTTTTACTCCTGGACCAGGGCCTGACCTCAGGGCCATATTCTTGGCCCAAGCATCTCAAGGGAAAAAATCAATACCAACTCTTCAAAAAGAAGCCAGTGAACAAAGTGCAGTTGACCATTTGAAGAACACCGAGACCTGCAGGTGTCCAGGAGACAGGGTCCCAGCATATTGGCACTGTCCTCTCCTAAGGCAATCTTCATGGAAGAAAAACCCTAAACTGGGCAGAGATACACTAATGTGATCCCATCACTCAGGAGGAAAGGCCCTCTCCCAAGAAACCCAGAAAGGCAAACCACAACCAACTGAAAAGACTCCTGAACCCAGCACACCTCAGCTCTGCACCCTAAAGCCACAGCTATGTCCCAAACATACCCAGGGCTCAGTGCTCCCTAAAGCTGACCATCTAACTAGGTGTCAAGTTAAGAAACGTGATGTCAGTCCTACTGTCGCACTCTGAGGAATCCCAACAGTCTACATTAAGCTGACAGAAGAAAGTCCTGAGAACCCAGGCTTCAGAACACAGAGATGCCATAACCTATAACAACCCAAGTTACTCCACACCAAAGCCCACTTCTCAGACTTGCAGGTAGGACCCTGCTCTAGCAAGAAGGAGACTGGAAGGAGACACTGCAGCACTGGTGGCTAGCCTGGAAAGGCAGCTGCCAGTGACTATGAATCTTCCTATGGGACATCAGCCACACCCCATGAGGTACACAAAGTGGCAGCTCCAAGGGCTATTGACCATTTTCCTTTTTATGAAGATACCCTGAACTCTGTGGGAAGTCGAACAGCTATCAAAACCAACCAAGAGGAAGAGAGAACTGTCCAGGAAGCTGCTGGATGGAAGGGAAGACTCTGAGGCTCCCATTCTTCTGTGCCCTGCCCCACCACTCAACAAAAAATTATTTCAAGGCAGGTTCAACAAAGCATCAGTCCTAATTTACTTCAGAAAAATGAGGCACAGAGGGGTTAAGCAACTTGTTCAAGCTCACATAGCCAGTGATCCTGATCACACAGGGCACCAGAGGCGCGTATGGCTCCCTACATATCTGCCAGGAAAATAGGCAAGGGGAGTCCCTCAGAAGGACCGGTTCGCTGAGCACTCAGGCAGCCAGCATTTTCTTCAAAGTTTTACCAGAAGTGGAAATTTCTGTTTCCCCATGACATCAGAAGGGTACTGCAGAAGACCACCAGCCTTCACCCTGTCATAGCCCATGCCAAAGCCTGGGGTACAGCAGCCCGCACCCCTGCATACACTCAACTGACCACAGGAACGGCAATTCCACCTCCACCAGGCCAATCCCACCTGATCCAAGCAGACCCTACCTCCGCCACACAGAAGCAGCCTCAGGCAGGCTGCCACAGAGCAGAGCAGCCAAGAGTCATGAGAGCATCAAGGACTCAGGAAACCCACTGGCCTCTGCATCTTCCTCCCACGGGCTCAAGAACCCACCCCTCTCCAGGAAGCACTCAGCTCACCCCTAGTTCAAGATAGCCCATTGGCCATCAAGAGCTGCATGCCCTGCAGTTCCAGCGCACTCTGCCTCCTGTGCCCTCCTCAGTAGATCAAAAATGTTAACATAGGTTATGAAGGGAGTAAGGGGATCCTGACATCCAGTGAAATAAAGAGCAGGCACTCAGGCCACTCCTTAGGACAAGAGAAGTCCGGGCAGCCATGGTCTGTACCCAGACTGACCTCCCCTTCCTGGGTGTTACCTACGATTCAGAGATAATAAACACATGGCTGTGTGGAGACTGAAATGAGGACAGTCCAGCCTGAACCCCCAACTACAGAATCAAGGGATCAGCAACACTGATGGCAGAACTGGGAGGCAGAGCTCACCCAGAAGCTGGGAGCACCTTACAAGGAGGAAAGAGTCTACCAGTCCCTTATCACGTAAGCACTTGGAAGCTGGTCAAGCTCTAGAACCCAGGCTGGAACCACCACTTGCCTGAGAGGAGCTGGAGACACAGAACACCTGAGAAACTTCTCTTCACTCAACAAATGAGGTGTCAGAGCACTCCCAGGGAAGAGCAGCTAGATACAAACCATGGCGGAAATGACCCAAGCACATGACCATGGCTCAGCGCACTGTCCTGCCTTCTAACCCGACAGTGCTGGCATAGGCATCTGAACCGTATCTCCTGAGCCCAAAAAAATCTCATACCCAGCACCACAGGACTTGTAAAAAGAGAAGACAGGAGTCTTCTACTGAGCAGTGGCTGGGACAAAGGGACCATGCTGTCCTCTAAGCCTCTACAGAAAGATCACAAACACACAGGACCCAGACAAACACAAACACAGACACACCCAACCCAGACAAGACTCTGCTTGCTCCCAAGATAAGAGGCGTGAAAGCATCCCAGAGACACAGCCTCTTCAGTCCCATGTCTCTACAGTGGTCCTAGCAAGTCTACCTGATTACCTCAGGCCACACAAGGGTGCAACCACTCCAGATAGACAGGTCTCTACTGGAGGGACCCTACAGGCAAGTGCATTTGAAAAGACCTGCCTGCAACATCTCCCACCCGGTGCACTGCCCCAGCTGAGGCAAAAGTGCCATAGAACACACAGCATATGCACACTCTCTGCAGCCCCCAGAGAATGAGGCGACCATCCTTCTTCAGAGCCCCTCCCCCCACAACTCTGACACTCTGCTGGAGGGGCGCCCAGAGAAAACCGGGCTGCAGCATCTATTCACAGATTTAGAAAAAAAAAGTTTGATGCAATAGCTGAATTAATTAGGTCTCCCAAGAATAGCTGAGCCAATGCAGCATTCTGTGTGTGCAATTTAATAAGCCTGGATATTTAAAAGTTAAAGATACTTAGGATGCATATGCAAAGAAACTTCCTGTGGACTCCAGTGAATGATTTAGGTACCAAGTGGCCCAGGAAATGCCCAAACAGATCTCACAAAGCTTTCTTTGACTAACATACAACACAGCCTGGGCTGACAGGCCTCCACACCAAGCACAAGAGCAGCACAAGGAAATGGGTGAGTCCAAATAAACTGCAGACCATCAGCAACTCCAGCAGGCCGCTGACCACGCCAAAGTGGCCTTCCACATGCACAAACGGGAGACTCCAGGGACTGCAAGTGCCAAGTCTCTGCCAAGACAGCTAACTAGCTTCACTTTAGCTGTCTGTGCCCCACGATTTAAAGAAAAAACAGGAGAGGCAGTAAACATGCATGGATATTCAGCTGAGGACCACAGGAAAGCATCCTGGTCATCAGAGAGAAAGGGGGCAAACTTCATTCTCATGGGGACAACTCTGTCAAGGTCCCAGGGCAATATGGGCCAGAAAGTCACAGCCTCGGTCCAGGCACTCTAACCCCCCCAGAGCTGAGGTAGCTTTTCTCAGACCTTCAGAGCTTAGTTTGAATGGTCAAGGACTATGAGCCCCGACAGGGCTTTCCCGTTCACTCTACTCCATAGGTGCAGCGCACAGACAACACGAAGATGGCCTATGGCCTTACCCACAAAAGACGAACAAGCCCCCTACTTCCTAAAATCAAAACAACCCAAAGCCAGATAAGGTCGAACCACGAGCCCCAACCTTTAGAACCCAGAGGTTCCAGAGCAGAAGGACCCCACCCACCCACCTTGGGCATAGCTTGCCAACCTGGGGACACTTACCCTGGGCACCCTCCGCTTGTACTTGTTGGCATAGTCGAACTTCTCCTTCACGTCGTCCAGGCAGCGGCCAAGGCGGGCCTGCTCCTCCTTGCCCGTGTAGTCCTGGCTCAGCAGGATGTAGGCCCGCCAGTTGGCTGAGTCGAAGCCCCAGTGGCAGGTCCGGTTCTCCAGGGCCTTGTGCGAGTGTACAACGAACTTGTGTGGCGGGTACATGAGGCGGCAGTCGAGGCACTGGATGCAGGCAGCGCTGGGACTGCTGTACAGCTCGGGCACCAGCAGCCCTTTGCACTTGCCGAAGCACTCGTGGTACACGCGGACGCTGCGTTCGCTGAGCTCCAGGCCCAGCGCCAGGCTGGCCGCCAACTCCTTCTTGCAAGGCGGCGGGTAGGCGCCGCCGTAGAGCAGCGCGTTGCACAGGCGCTCGGCGTCCGTCTTGGTGATGAGCCCGCAGGAGGGCGCGGAGAAGGGCAGGATGCCCATGACTTTGAGGATCTCCAGCTGGTCGGCGGTGCAGCGCGAGCAGTAGATGTGCAGCTCATCGCACACCGAGTTGATCTGCTGCAGTGAGAAGTCGCGCAGCACCGAGTTGAGGATCTGCGGCAGACACAGACGCTTCTCACCTCCCACTACGAAACAAGAGATGGTCTCCCCTTCCAGCACGGTCTCACAGCGCTCGGTGGAGCGGTCCGACGGCATGAAGAAGGGCCCGGGAAGCACGGGCGGCGGCGGCTGGATGGCAGGCAGGTGCAGCACGGGCGGCGGCTCCGCGGCAGTGGGCACCGGCGCCGGCACTGTGGCCGCACCCGCCTCCTTGGCGCTCTCCTTCTTGTAGGCCTCCTGCGCCCAGCGCGCCGAGAAAGCGGCCGGGCCGCCCAGCGAGCTCATGGAGCTCAGGTGGAACTGCTCCAGCGTCTTCTGCAGCCCCGGGTGCGGCTGGAAGCCGCCCCGGCCGGCCGCTGCAGCTTCCATGGTGCGATCCGGCTCCCCCGGCCGCTCCCGCTCCCGTGCGCCCGGGCCCCCACGGCCTCCGCCGCCGCCCCGCGCACCCCGCCGCCGCCCGCGACCGCGGCCACGACCGCCCCCCGTCGCCGGTTCACGGCCGATCACGGCCCCGGCCTCGGCCTCGCCCGGGGGCGCGAAGGCGAAGGCGGGCGGGGCGAAGGGGTCCCGCCGCTGGAGCCCGCCGCCGCCCGGGCCCGGCGCCACATCCACGCGCCCCGCGCCGCGCCCGCCGCCGCCCGGGCCCCCCGCGCGCCCCCCGCGCGCCCCCCGGGCTCTAGGCGCCGGGCATGCCCCGGCGCGCGCCGCCAACGCCAACGCCAACGCTCGCGGGCCCGGGGCTCGCGGGGGGCGCGCGGGCAGGTGCCGGCGCCGCGAGGCGCGAATCGCCGCGGCGGCCGAGGCCGAGGGGCCCGGGAGGAGCGGGGGCGCGGGCGCGGGGCCCGCCGGGCCGTCCTCGCGCGGCGCGCCGCCGCTGCCCCGCTCCTCCCACCGCGCGGCGCCCGCTCGGCTCGTCCCGGCGGTGCTGACCGGCCGCGTCGCGCCCGCCGCCGGCCCCTGGCGGCCTGCCCGCCCGCGCGGCCGCCTGCCGGCTCCCGGCCGCCCGCTGACCCGCGCGCGGCTCCCGGGACGGCGGAGGCGCCTCTGGCCCGCGGCCTCAGAGCGCCGCGGCGGCGCGGGGCTCTGCGCACTCGGCGCACATCTTCCCGGCGGCTCGCTCCGGCTCGGACTGAGCGCCGGGAGCTGAGCTCACGCCGCCGCGCGCCGCCCCGCCCCGTACCGCCCCGCCCCGCCCGCGCCAGCCCCGCCTCCCGCGTTGTTTGTTGCTGTGCGTCCGCCTTAGCCGGAGTGAGGGCCAGGAATGTGACCAGCTCCGGGCGGGCTCTTCCAAGAACGCGCGCTCCCCCTCCCGGGCTCAGTGGCGCTCGGCTACGCCCGGACCGGACTCGGCCAAGCTCGGCTTTGTCCGCCCACAGCTCGACTCCGCTCGGGTCCCCCGTACCGAAGCTCGGCGCCTCTCGGCAGTGCTCGGCCCCGCTCGGCCCTACTCGGTCCTACTCGGTCCCGCTCGGCCCTACTCGGCCCTACTCGGTCCCGCTCGGCCCCGCCTTGTGGAGGCCACTGGAGGCGGCCGCAGCGGAGACACCTGGGGCCCCCCTTCCGGCCGAGGCCGCTTCCTGCGCGACTGGGAAGACTCCAGCTCTGCTGCCACCGCGGTCTTGTGGCCCCCGAAACCCACAAGGTCCCTGCCACAACCACAGGCCAGCTGAGTGGCAGTCCGCAGTAGATCTGCGCCGCTGCCGCCCTACATCCCGGGGTTCCCATTCTACGGAGACACTGCGAAGACCTTCACTCCTCACACTGCTGGACATCGTGTTCCACGAGACACTCATAACAAGGACGCTACAAAACAAAACCCAGGTGCCCTCCCTCATAGCAAGGATGCCACAAAACATTCGGGTTCTGATACAAGAATGTCTCAAAGCATCCTAGGGTCTCCACACCACCGAAGTTCCTGTCCCCATATGATAGGGGCAACATAACACACATTTCAGGTTACATAAAGGACACAGAAAACTCATGCCAGGTTACTCTTATGATGAGAAGATAGCACAAAAACCCATGTGCCTACACAGTCTGGACCTCACAAAGAACCACCCAAGGTCTCCAGAGCAGAAGGACTGCCCCAAGTACCTCTGGGTTTCCATGTATAGTGAGGGTACCACCTGATATACAGAACTCCACACTCAAAAATGACACAGAATTGCAGAACCTAGGAGCTCACAGCATGACCTAGTGATGCGGAGATGCAGAGGAGGGGCAGCTGTAGAAAGTCCCTGTGTCACTGGCAGGCAACACCAATCACCCCATGAACTATGACCCAGCCTCTGACCAGTGATATAGGTACCAGCAACATCTGTCTACTGGACCTTGTTCTGTGAGGTGGGAATTTTGGAACCTAATCCTGCACTGAAGAAGCTGAGCCTAGTAGCTATTGACCCTTCTTGAGCCAGCCATTAGCCAATATCTTGGACAGTAGATCTCTGTGGTTCTCAGTCTGGCAGCTGCTATGATCCTTACCCTGTAGCCTCCAGAACTGGGAACCAAATATCCATCTGCATATCAGGTATCTAGGTTACGGCCTGAGTAGGACAACGCTGGCCCTCCATATATTGGCTATACAATGGGATCAGAGTAGGGCAGTCTTGCAGAGGGTCACCCAAAGTAGGTAATATAACAAGGGGGCTGACATAAGGATTCAAAACCAGACCCTAAAGGACAGTTTAAGTGAAGAAGTGGGAAATTTCCCCCAAGACCCTGGGCCTCAAACTGACCTGGGCACAGGCCTTTCCTGATTGGTGAAGTAGGAGGGCCTTACCCAGAGCAGCCTGGGTTTTCTTCAGCTTATGACAAGTTTCTGACCTCCTGGGTAAGACCAGAACAGACACAAACCAACACTCCTAGACACCAGGTACCTTGGGGCTGGCCAGGCATCTCTGTGCAAGCAAGCCTCAGCTGCCCCTACCTCAAGGCAGGCCTTGATATTCAAAGTCTGGAAGCTAGATAGTTCCCTATATGAAGACAAACGTCTGATCCTGCATTCCCATGGTGCCCAGAGGATCATCCTTCCTTGTTAGCATAACTCAGGCTCCCATTTTACTCTTCTGACTTCATTCATAATGAGGAGTCTTAGCTGTCTTTCCTGTCAATACATATGACAATGGGCAAGGGATTGGCAAGATAGCTCATCAGGTAAATGGTTGCCCTCAAGGCTGATAGTCTGGGGTAGAAAGAGAAAAATGGCTCCCCTAACTTGCCTGCGACTTCTGTACACGCACTATGCCATGAGCCTCCCCACAACTTAAAAATCTTTTTACAGTGTAGCAAAATAAACAGTTGGGTTTTTTTTTTTTTTAAAGACAGCTGATTATTTCATGAAAGGAATATTTACAAAACAAAAGAGACTTAGTTGTATCCCTGTAGATAGCTTTGCCTGCCATCACGCAGACTCCATACACATTAATGTTGCATTTGAGAGAGTGACTTCTTTGCCTGGGATTATATTCCATTCAATTCAGGCAAATTGTAATCCAAAGAAGGTGACTTAGACAGCCCTCGAATGATCTGTGCATGCTAAAACACACTTTTTATTCAAGCACTTGGGAACAGAGTCAAACAGATTGCTGAGTTCCAGCTTAGCCTAGCCTACACAGTGAGATCCATCTCAAAACAAACAAACAAGGAAGTTATGATCTTTATCTTAGTGGGGCCCTGGGCACCAGTCTGGGTGGCCAGTGCTTTCAAAGATGCTAAATGCATCTTGTAGCTATCTCAAGACCCAAGCAGGGACTAGCATTGACTCCTAGGTGCAGAACCCAGTGAAGCAGCCATGGCCAGGACAACATAAAGGTATTTTGTCCCTAAAGGGCATATAGGAAGGAGGTATAGGGTAAAGAGCCCTAGAAAACATGGGGCGTCTCTGGCTGGCTTCTCTGGCTTCTGACCTCAGTGGTCTCGAAGATTTCCCCTCCATTCAAGAGGATTGAGTTTCTGAAGCAGCCGGATCCACGGAGTCAGGGCAGCTGTGACAGATAGAGCTAGCAGGGCTCCATGTGCTCCCCAAGCTCAGTGTAGGTTTTTCCACCTGCTGGCTTTCTTCCTTCAACTCCTCCCACAGCTGTCCTGGCCCATGACACAGTCATGCTATGGGCCAGGTCTCCATGAGGGTAAATGGAGCATCTAGGCTTTAGGCACAGTCATGTCAAGTGAAGAATTGGAGGCTTGGTGCCTGCCTGCCTAGAGGACCTCCAGCATGCAGGCAGAAGTAAGAACCCAACTTTACCAGGCCCACCAAGCTCCCTGCCTGGACCTTGCCATGTTTGGACAGCTGGTCAAATGCTTGTCCCCCTTCTATATGTGCACACTTGCTGATCTCCCTGGACAAGTGTCAGTTAGGGCCAGGGACTGGTGGGAAAGGAGAATTACCTGTGTATGAAAGTACCATGAAACTCATTACTTTGTATGCTAACTTATGAATTAAAGACTATAAAGAGAAAGAGGGAAGGGAACCATGTGTGGTCAGGTGATACCGTGTGACTTCCCATCATACCTATAAACATGCATTTGCACAAACATGGCCTTCACTCCTGGCTTTATCCACTGGAGGAGGGGCTCCAAGCATCAGTCTTTGAGCATCAGAGAGCAATGCAAGGCACAAACCTTGGCTTCTGCATTCCAGTCTCCCGAAGAAAAGACCCAGAACCTGGGGAGAAACATTGAGAAGCAGGGGTGAGCCTGGGACAGGCGAGAAGGAAGACTTCCCAAGAATGAAGGCATGAACAGGGCACACAGAGAGGATTTGGGCGAGCTCCCCTTAGCCAGATCAGATGGTGTAATGGATATCAGGGATAGGTAGTAATCACAGAGTAACATAAGAAATTACAAGTTCATACACATTTAATATTTACTAAAATTATAATATTTAAAGGCTAAATGAGAACCATTTGCATATTTAAAAGCACCCTCCCTTCCCAAACCACTTATTTGTTACACAAGGAAAAGAGTGATTTCCCAATAGAGATTCTAGAAGCTACTATTTTAACTGAGCCACTAGAGTGGATCCTATAAGTAATAATAAATTGCTGTTCCACCTCTACAGTGTGAACAGACCCTGTCACTCTGTCACTATCTCCAAGACCCACAACCTACATCTATGACAGGTCGTCAGCAATGAGACATCATACAGATCTGGGCATTCTCCGTGGAAGCCTCAGGAGAGCCTTTATAGGCATCAGGGACACTCTAAGGAGGGAAAGACCAGCAATGTTGAAGGCTAACCAGGACAAAGAGACAACGACATTTCAGTCTAGCATGTACTCCTGACAGGTTGACCTATCTTGTCAAAACAAAAGGCATTACTGGGACAACCAGGGAGCCCTGGATTGTGTCTCAGTCCCAACATGACCTGCTTTGGATGGCCCTGTTAGGGTATTACAAAAAATTGTCCTTGGGGTATGGAGAATTGCCATGTTAGCCACTGACCGTCAGAATGATGGACTCCTGAGTTACTCCTGTAGCATATCTGTAAGTCTGAGATTATGTCAGAGTACAAACCTTATTGTGTGAGGCAGGCTGAGTTCTCCATCTCTGCCGAGTGCGTATGAACAACAAAACAGTCTAGACAGGCTAGAGAAAGTCTTCCTGTGGGTCCTATGGGAACATACAGGGCACCAGAGCATGTGCTACAGCTCAACCAAGACAGTACAAGGTCCCCTTCTCAGTCCAAGCACAAAACAAAAAATAAATATGCCAGGAGGAAAATGTGCTGTTTAAACATTCAACAAAAATGTACAAGGAGAGGTAGCAATAAGCACAGGATCTACCCAAGCCACAGTTGTAAGAATGAAGACCAGATTCTCAGCATGAGCCCTGGAGGAGATTCCCATCCAGTGAGGGTAAGGATTAAGGCCAGGGTGGGATGGAGTGAGATCAAGTGTCTGTTCTGAAACAGTAGCTGGGACTGGGCTTCTGTCAAGACAAGAACACGGCAAGGGCTATCCAGCCTGAGGACAGTCAGCTCGGACCAATATAGAGGATAGAAGGATCCAAGAAAATATGGAACCAGACAGCATTGTCTAGTTGTCTCAGACTGGGTGGAGAGCTTGTTAGAAGATCTGAGAGAGATTACCTTGGACCCAGAGAAAACTCAGGAGATTAAAAAAAGAAAGCAAAGCGAATACTAACTTCAGGAAAAAACAAAGAGAAAGATACAAGCAGAGTTTACTACTTGGCTCAGCAGTGAATAATATTTATGAAATTGCTCATTTGGGAGGAGAAACAAGAAAGCAAGCAAAGTAGGTGGAGAGCATTGGGTAAGTGTGGTGGCTCACACTTTAATCTCAGCACTCAGGAGGCAGGTGAGGTCTGGTCTCCAAAGGGAATTCCAGGACACCCGTGGCTACACAGAAAAACCATCTCAGAAACAAAACAAAAAACCAAACACACAAACAAACAGACCCTCACCCCTCAGTTATATCTTACCATGCTTCAGCAGCTAGAAAGAGACTCGTAATACATAGAGTGGTCAGACAAAAATCTTCGAAAAACTTGAAGGAAACTGCTTAAGGAAACTGGAAGATGCCAGGCAGTGGTGGTGCAAGCCTTTAATCCCAGCACTTGGGAGGCAGAGGCAGGTGGATTTCTGAATTCGAGGCCAGCCTGGTCTACAGCCAGGGCTACACAGAAAAACCCTGTCTTGAAACATCAAAAAAAAAAAAAAAAAAGGCATAGGGGGAAGATCTAAAAGAGGTTTACAGTAAGTACATCATGTAAATATCCCAATTTTGGGGGCTTTTAAGTATATACAAGAATTTACTTCATTCTTTTTTTTTTGTTTTTTTGTTTTTTTGTTTTTTTGGTTTTTTTGGTTTTTCGAGACAGGGTTTCTCTGTATAGCCCTGGCTGTCCTGGAACTCACTCTGTAGACCAGGCTGGCCTCGAACTCAGAAATCTGCCTGCCTCTGCCTCCCAAGTGCTGGGATTAAAGTCGCGTGCCACCACCACCCAGCTACTTCATTCTTACTGTGTGCATGTGTCAAGGCGCACACGTGGAGGTCAGAGGTCACTCTCAGGAGTCTGTTTCCACCATGTGAGTCTCAGGTGTCAAGCTCAGGTCATCAGGCTTGGCAGCAAGCACCTTTACCCAGTGAGCCATCTCATTGGCTCTTTTTTGGTCCTTCTATGTATCTGTATTTCATTGGTAAAAATTAAATAAATGGGATGGAGATATAGTTCAATGGAAGAGTGCTTGCCTGTCATGTGTGGAGCTGGGGGTTCAATCCCCAACACCACCAAGAATAAAACAGGCTGAGTGTGGTGCATTTCTTTAATTCTACTCAGGAGCCAAAGGTAGACAGATCTCCGTAAGTTTGATGACAGTCAGGGCTATACAGTAAGACCCTCTCTTTAAAAATAATAATAATAATGTTGGTATAATACTATACTTTTGTAACCCAAGTATTTAGAAGGTAGAGTCAGCTTGGTGAGACTCTGTATCAAAAAGCCAAAAATTAAAGATAAAAACATTAAATTAAAATGAAATAAAAATAATTAAAGAAGAGCCCTAACCCTAAGCTAAAAATAATACAGTGAGATGCCTCAGAGGCTAAAAGGTGCTTTCTGCCAAGGCTGATGACCTGAGCTTAAAACCGGACACTCACCAGGTTCTGTGGTACACACCTTTAATCCCAGCAGGCGGGAGGCAGAGGTAGACAGATCTCAGTGAGTTTGAGGCCAGCCAAGTCTACAAAGCAAGTCCAGTGCTCTGTTACAGAGAGAAACCCTGTCTGGGAAAAACAAAACAAGAGAGAGAGGGAGGGGGGAGAGAGAGAGGAAGAAGAAGAAGGAGGAGGAGGAGGAGGAAGAGGAGGAGGAGGAGGAGGAGGAGGAGGAGGAGGAAGAAGAAGGGAGGAAAGAAGGGGGAGGGGGGAGGAGAGAGGGAGAGAGACAGAGACAGGGAGAGGGAGAGGAAAAAAGAGACAGACAGACAGACAGACAGACAGACAGACAGACACACACACACACCGAGGAGACTCACATGGTGGAAAGAGTGCCAATTACCAAAAATTGTCCTCTGATCTCCTGCACATATGCACATGCACATGCACACACATTAAATAAATAAATGCAACTTAATAAAAACAAAACAAGCAAACTAAAAAATTTTAAGAAGGAAAATGAGCTCACGTTCCTACATAAAAAGAATCATTTTGGTTTGGAGCAAGAAGAAACACAAAAGGTAAGGTGAAGAATGAAGCTGGAGCCTGGTCCTGCCCTAGCCACTTGGGAAGCAGAAACAGGAGAATTGAAAGCTCAGGAGCTCCATGGGGCTCAAGAACAATGTAGGCAACATAGTGAGATCCTGCATCAAAAGGTGACAGACAGGATTTGGGTGCAGCTTAGCGGTAGAGTGTTTCCCCAGAGTATGCAAGGTTCTGGGGTCAATCCCCAGAAGTGTATGGGGCAGGAAGAAGGAACAAAATGGAAATAATTTTTAACATTTTGTGGGTTGTTTATTTTATTATTTTTCGTGTGTGTTTTGTCTGCATCATTGTTTGTACATCTTGTATATGCCTGGGGCCTGTTAAGTTCAGAAGAGGGAAGACCTCAAGCCCCATAGGACTGGAGTTAACAGACAATTGTGAGCCACCTTGTGTGTGCTCCAAATAGAACCCAGGTCCTCTGCAACAACAAGTGTTCTTTATCAAGTAGCGAACTCTCTAGCCTCCATAAAATGTTTTAAAGTGAAATCACGGCACTTTGAGTTTATGTGCCTGTGTGGCGCTAGAAATCAGACTCAAGGTGTTGCGTGTTAGCCAGGTATTCGAGCACCAAGGAATGACCAGGTCTGGTACTTAGAAACTTTACAGCTTTCATCATACATACAAAAAAAAAAAAGTGGGTTTTGTAGAGTGAAGGAGCCATTGGTATTTTAAATTTTTTTCTTTGCGTAAATCTGTATTTCTGTATTTTCTAGTTGTTTTTTTGTTGTTTTGTTTTTAAGAAGATACTTTGGTTTTGTTGAACTTCTCTGTTGTTTCTTTCTCCACCATTCTATCCAGGAGGAATGTCCCCCACAATGGGAATTTCTGTAGGGTCAGCCACCTTGTCCATACAGGGTCACTTGTTCTGGGTGGTCTTAGGTATATGCCTGTCTCCCCTGGGATCGCCCTGGAGCCATAGCAAGCTTGGGGTCATTTCGTGGGTCCCAGCATCCCACAGGCAATTTGATCTGTCTCCAATGCACAGGAAGTGTGAACAGAGGGTTTGTCCTAGAGTTCTATCTATGGGTGCTTGTGATCGGTGGGAACGAGAGGGTGAGCCCGACAAGCCACAGTAGTGACTAGCCCTGATGTAGTGACTAGTCCTGCAGTAGTGACTAGTCCTGCAGTAGTGACTAGTCCCGCAGTAGTGACTAGCCCCGCAGTAGTGACTAGTCCCGCAGTAGTGACTAGCCCCGCAGTAGTGACTAGCCCCGCAGTAGTCACTAGTCCCGCAGTAGTCACTAGTCCCACAGTAGTCACTAGTCCCGCAGTAGTCACTAGTCCCGCAGTAGTCACTAGTCCCACAGTAGTGACTAGCCCTGCAGTAGTGACTAGTCCCGCAGTAGTGACTAGTCCCGCAGTAGTGACTAGTCCCGCAGTAGTGACTAGCCCCGCAGTAGTGACTAGTCCCGCAGTAGTGACTAGTCCCGCAGTAGTCACTAGTCCCGCAGTAGTGACTAGCCCTGCAGTAGTGACTAGTCCTGCAGTAGTGACTAGTCCTGCAGTAGTGACTAGTCCTGCAGTAGTGACTAGTCCTGCAGTAGTGACTAGTCCTGCAGTAGCTGACCACTCAGTCAGCACTAGGCTCAGCCCCTGCTCCCTTCCACTTCCAGCAGCCTCTGATCCTCGATACCCTGCAGATGGAAAGAAAGAAAAACAGGGCCTCTTTGCTGTGTCAAATAAGGGTGCCTGTTTGCCTACATCACTGCAAACCTAGAGAGGGCAACCATGGTGCCACCACCCTCTGAGGCCCAGCAGGGGACTATGGCCAATCTCAGGAGCCCATTTATTCCAGACCTAAGCTGGGGAGGTGTGGTGAGTTCCTGGGCCCTTCTCTTGTGGAAGACCCTTATCCAACCCATCTGCCCAATACAGAGTTCTAAGGCTAAGGGTGCAGCATGAGGGTGCAGGAAAGAGAGGGCTCCCATCCTGAGCAACTTAGGCACTGGAGCTGATGATGTATCCAAAGCCTATGGATGGCCAGCGTGGCATTCCACCAAAGGCCAGGCTGAAGGAGCTGCTCACAAAGCCTGGAGGAGAGCATATACAGACACCTATCCTACAGTCTCACCAGAGCCTCCTGGACCCTGTCCCTTGAAGCATGCTGTGCTGCTCTGGAATGTGCCCCTAGCTGGCAATCGCCTGCTTTAGGCTCCAGACACACTGAGCTGATCACAGCACAGCCGCCCCATGCCCATGGCCTGCAGCATTCTGCCAGGCCTGAGCCCTAAGGCTAAAGCTGTGGTCCCAAGTGGCTGAAGGGTTCATGTGTGAAACATGAGGGCCGAAAGCCCAGGGCTGCAGGGCAGAGGGGGCAGGGATCATGGCAGCACCAGTACATCCCTCATCACTGTCATCCTCTGGGCTCCCTTTGCTGTTGCATTGCCTGACACATGGGCAACAGTAGCACTGTCCCCGTCACATAAAGGTTTAGCCTACTTCTCCAACTGTTAAGGCCTCTTCTCAATGCCTATCCCAGGGCTCAAAGCTACAGTGCTGTTGGGAATCATGGTAGAACTTCATGTGCCACAAGATCAGAGGCCCTGGTGGCAGATTTATTTCACCTTGAGACTCAAAGGGTAGTGTTAATGTCCATACAGCACACTAAACATTCAAAGACACTAACTAGTAAGGGGCTGAGCAGTCAAGGTGTGTTGGCTTACAGGGCTCACACACCATCACCAAGAGAGTACAGGGCAGGGGATATTTTCAGGGTCAGACTCCAGGGGCCTTGAGGAGACCCTACAGCAGACTCTTACCCATGAAATATACCTGTCGTGCCTCCCAGCACTCAGGCCAGGACTTGAGATCTTTCTCTTATGTAGAGGGAATTCAGCCTTAAGGCTCAGACCAAGTCTTCATGCAAGCCCCAACCTCTTCCTCTCTTCCTTCTCCCCTTAGTGGGTTAGTCCCATGCTGAGCACCTAGGCAGTCCCAACTCCTTTCCACTCTCCTCTTGCAGGCCTATAAATCAGGGCCTCAGATCCTCCCAGGGGCTCTCAAGATTTAGCCTTCTAACATGTAAGTACCCAGGCTGATGAACCAGGTCCCTCATGACTCGTGTACTCTTACTCTGGCCACCACTGCCCAGCGTCATTCTGCCCCTTATTGTCAGGATCTGCTGGCTTTCTAGGCTGTGAGCAGATAAGAGACTCTCACTACAGCTGATGTTCCAGCAGAAGTTGCTAATGTAAGGTGGTTGTTCAGTCCTGCTCTGGAAGAGGATTCCTATGTGACTAATACCTCTCTAAGCCTACTGATCGTCTTGGTCCCAAGGAAGCACCAACGTCCCCTAACATAGCCTCCTTGAAGCACCCTCCATCTTGGGACCTAAAATCCCTTCAGAGCATGATCACTAAGATGCTGTCCTGACCCCATCCCTATATGTACACCTGGGTTGTAGAGCTGCTCACTACAGGAGGCAGGTAATGCTGTATGTGCCCCCAGAGAGGCAGAGGAAGCCATAAGAGAGGAAAGGTGGGGTGAGCAGCTATCGGTCTCGGAATCCAGTCCCACCAGAGTCACTCTTAGAGTAAGCATATGCCCTGGTTTAGGTGGAGGAGGGTCAGGTGGCAGAGGGCAGTTGGGGTTAGGAAAGAGCTCTGCTGCCTGCTACCCCTCCACACCCTCTGGAGCTTCTCCAGTGAAGGTCCTGGGTCACTTAGGAGGAACCCTTTCCTCTGAACCACACTCCTTCTGGCACCAGGCTGGTGGAGACAGCAGGGAAGACTTGGGTCTGTGATCAACCATCACATCCACCTGACACACCCTCATCCCAGGCCAGCCAGAATACCAGCACCTCATCCCATTCAGGCTCTGGGGCCCCTTCTTGCCTCCATAGACTCAGCTTGTAGCTCTGCTGCCCTTGCACCCCTGGGTTGCTGTAGCATCCTCCTCCCTGTACAGGCCCCAGGCCCCTCTCTCCTGGAAACAGGGCCTCCTCATAAATCCGAGCCACACTTGGTTCCTGAGCAGGCCCCCTCCCGCCAGCCCGCCCTCGTGCGTCATTTCTGGCAGGCCCTTGCAGTGAGCTCACACGTTACATAAGGCATTCGAGCTATTTCTTGGGGGAACAGCTCCCCCTTCGTGGGGCTCCATTTACCCTCGCCCTCCTCAGCCACCAACTGCCAAGCCAAGGGAGGTCTGGGCATGAAAGGACAGACCCTGTTCAGGGGAGGGGGTGCCCCCACTCCTGCCTAAGGGGCCCCCTTGCCATCAGAAAACAGTGGTATTTACATGAAGGACACAGGAGCCCAGATGCCCAGGACATGGCACTTCAGGGAGCTCAGAGTAGAGGTGCAGAAGAGGGAAGGAGGGAGGGGGGAGGCAAGGGGGAAGTAAGAGTGAGAGAGAGGGAGTTGGGGAAGGAAGCTGCACTCGGGCTTCCAGGGCAGCAGATAGCCACCCACCATAGGACACTCCTCCCGGAAGCTTCTTGGTCCATCTCAGGGCAACTAAGTTGTCCTGGGGCCTCAAGCTCTGTGTTACCTAGTCAGCAACTAGATTCTACTTTGGCCAGGACATAGGTTCCTCTGGGACTCTGGAAAGCGGCTGCTTGGGGAGGAGCCCTCAGGTGCTAAGTCTACAAGCTGATTCCTGGGGCCCAGCCCAGAGATGCAGGAATCCTCCCAGGCTTGCACCTTCAATCCCACTGCTGCATTTCTGTGGCCTGGGACTTGAGGGGACCTGTAAGGACAAACAACAGACACACACACACACACACACACACACACACACCTCCCTCTGCCCCCCCCACCCACCCAGGGGAGCAGGAACACAGCTTCGGAGACATGCAAACAGTTTGCACTGGATATTTCTAAGTACTGGGCCCTATCCCAGCTTGTTCCAGAGGGAAATCCTGGCTCATGCAAGGAGGGGGTGTTTTTCTCATATAGCTACTTTTCCTTGCTGCAAAGGGCAGGAAAAGGGCACCTGGGCCCAAGCCAAAAAGCTCTCTCCCTCTCTGCCCCCAACCCTGCAGAGTCTGCCTGAGGCCAGAGTTCAGCCTGAAGGTGCAGGAAGCTAAACTCCTCCAGCGGGCTGGCCACTTCCCCTTTCTGAGGAAGGGACACCCCGGTGGAGCAGCTTTCTATGCCTGCAGATGTCCCCAGCTGAGAGACTATCTCATACCATATCCTGAGTGGGGACAATCTCCTAATAGTACCAGGGACACCTAGATCACAAGCCCGGAGTGTGGCAGAGGCCTGGAAGTACCATGGCCCCTCTCATTAGGTCTCCAGGATGGAGTCTCTGTCCTCGTGAGCAACGAGAACTTGTATTCCTTTCTCTTTTCAGACTCTGATTCTTGGAACTTACACCCTCTTGGGTTTGCTATTTTTACCCACCCTGAGCCTTCCGGTCTCCATGGCGACGCCTCCAAACAGCAGATTCCAGGCGGCAATGACGTCACCTTTCCCTTTCCTGCCGCCCAGGCCTCTAGGCGCTGCTGCTTGGGGCCCAGGGGTTGTGAGGCTTCCCTGGGCCCCGTTCTGTGCCCCCTCAGAGCAGCCCCAAGCCAAGACTCCAAGGTCTGAGGACCACAGCTGGACCTCTCTACTTCCTGCTGGCCCAGTAGTTGGGGCCCGGGGGAGAGCGTCCATCCTTCTCCATGCCCCTTGGAGTGGTTCTGCCAGAGCCCCTTGGCAGAGGGCACCGGCCCAGGGGAGGTGACCCAGAAGCAGCCGCCCTCCCACTCTGGGCTCTCTGCCATGCCGGCTGCCCTGTTCTACTGAGCTGCCGCAGGCCCTAGTGGCTGGAGAGGAAGGGGCTGGCCGGCGCCAGCCTGCAGTCTGTCTGGCTTGGGAAGCTCCCCATGGCCCCTGCATCAGAAGCCAGTTCCCAAGAGAGGCAGCTACCTCAGCAGGGGGCTGAGGAGCCCACAGACTTGTGGGAAGCCAGAGTGGGAAGCTGGCCTGCCAGGAGCTTGCAGGGGTGCACATGCACATTCAACCCCCTCAAGTGAGGGGAAAAACAGGTCACCCTGCAGGGCCCCATCCCAACCCTAGGCCCTGGCCAGGCTGCAGATAAGTTCACATCCCTCCTCACAGCCCAGGTCTCCCACAGTCAGCCTGCCTCTGTCAGGGACCACCATTTTCCTATCTGGAGCCCTCTCAGGACAGACTGAGAACAGAGAAGGTAAGAAGGTTTGCCTTCTCTGTTCCCTGTAGGAAGAGAAAGAACATCGTGTCTTACTATGGCTCAGACATTTAATGAAGGAACCGAGAAGTCTTTCCTGTGCCTGGGGGCTGTGGATGTGTAGGTAGAGTACTGGCCTATCGTGAAGCCCTGGTTTTATCCCCAGCACCTTGTAAAGCGGGTTTGGTGGCATGAGCCTATAATCCCAGCTCTCAGAAGGTAGAGACAGGAAGATCAGAAACTCAAGATTGTCTTTGGCTATATAGTGAGTTTGAAGCCAGTCTGAGCTACACAATACCCTCTTGTGAAAAAATAAATAAAAAGAGTGGACAATTTGAGAGCTCCTCATCCCTCTCTGTACCCAAGGAGGCTTTGTCAGTCAAAGAGCCCCCTCACTCCAGACATGCTCCCTACTACCTCCCCTGAGGAGACTCAAAACAGGGCTTGCTTGCTCTCTCTTGCAGCCTGCATGCTTCCTACTGACCCCTGGCCCATCCTTGCCACCCAAATCGGGGCTAGGAGTCAAGTAGAAAAGTAGCCAACACGGCTGTAAGATTCTCTGTTAGAGCCCACACTAGGGGCTGTCTTGCTGCACCCTGAAAGGAGAAGACAATCCTTAGGGAGCCAGGGAGGGACTGAAAGAAAGTGGTTTCTAGGCTCACATTCCTGCCTGATTCCAGGTATGAAGTCCCGACTCGCCTCTATCTAACATCGACAGGCACAACCACAGGTCTGGGCAGGAGGCAGGCAGGTGGGTGGCAGTCTCCAGAGCCCCACACAGACCTAGTCACCAACCAGGTGTGAGGAGTACTCAGCTGATGGGCCTTTCCAGCCAGCCTGTGCTAAGTGTATCCAAGGCGAAGTGCTGGGGAAGAGGCCCCTTGAGACAGGCTTAGAGAGCCAGTGAGGGTCTGGGTATCTGAGCCAGGTGGCTCAACTCTCAGGAGTGGAAGTGGCTAATATGAAGGAGGAGCTATGGTTTGTCTGAGAGAGTGCCCACTTCAGCCTCTCTCTAGACATCAGGCAGAAAGGAGGCCTGAGACGTCTGAGGAGTAGTGAGCAAAGCAAGGGGGCCTCCCATTGAGGGTGTCGAGTTCACAGATGAACGGCTTCCAGGATGAAATACAGGGTCATGCTTCATCAGCCCTGAGGGCAACCTGTCAGTTTGAGGCTTTTATGCAAGGCCTCCTGGGTTGTACTGTCCTGTCCAGTTCTTCTCTTCCATTCTAGGTATACAGCAGCCTAGTGGGAGATCCCAGTCCAAATACTGAGCCTGTTCCACCTGAGTCATGTTCTTGAAGGGATATTGATCCTTTGGGTAGACCCTAGGCCAGGTCAGAATGTGGAATTAGAAGGACTGGGGTATTGAGTCTGGGGTGGAAGGCTCACTCCTAGGTTCATCTGACCCATGCTCCAAAATGGTTGAAGAGTGGGCATTCTAGGTAGGCAAAATAGCAAACAAAAAGACCTTGAGGTAGGGGAGCACTTGGGTCCTGTATAGCTCATGCAGGGTAATGGAAAGCAGGGTGGTCAAGAAGAAAATATGAGTTGGTTAGTCAGTCAATACAGTTTTACTCCCTGGGAGACCTGGGTCTGAGTGAGCATCCTATTGAACTTCACTCCCCCAAACCATAGCCTTAGTGGGCAGGGTGAGTGGAGAGAGTGGAAGTCAGGTCCCTATGCCTACCAGTTACTGGGGCTACCCAGGTACTTGAACCAACACACCCTCATGCATCCACTTTCCTGTCAGGAAAACCAAAGGGTAATGGAGAAATTATGTGAGGTGGACAAAGCTGTTTTTCCTGAACATTTTGTTCCCAGCTCTGCCCCTATCTTGGCATAAGGCTAGAATGGGCAGCTAAAGAGAAGGCCTTCATCTGGCCAGCTCAAGCCCCTCTGGGGCCTCTGGCTGACTCCTCCTACCTTGCCCATGGAACCACTGCCCACCAACCTGCAGGATCTGCAAAACAGAGGTGGGGGTGGGGGAGTTCATCAAACAGGCACCCTAGCAACTCAAAGAGGAGGGCAGAGGCTAAAGGATCTTGGGTGTACCCCCTTGCCTCATGACCAACAGTTTCAGGGTCTTCCAAAGCTTTGGGACTGGCATCTGCCTCCACCCAGCACCTCTCAGAGACTAGTCCATGTCCAGGCTTAGTGCTGCCCAGCAGGATCCTATCTCCATGAGTAATATTTAACTTGGAAGGGCCCTGGGACAACTGCAGGGGAGAAGTTAATAACAAGTTTGGATTGCAATCTGCTTGCCAGGAGAGGAGGGAGGGAGAGGCATAAAGAGAGGACAGAGTGGAGGGGAAGAAAGGAGGGCAGGAAGCAGGGCATAGAGACCAGGCTCCACACACTGCTCAGGCCAGGGAATTCAAGCTACACTGGGTCCTGAGTGTAACCAAGGGCCCAGGGTCACAAGATCATTTTACCTCGGGAGGAAGAACTGTAAGGCCAAGTAGTGGTTAGACACACGCTGGACATGTGGGTGAGCCTACCAAGCCTTAGTTTCCCCTGCAGAAACCACCATGGATTAAAGAGAAGTCTGGGAAGCTTGTTCTGGGCAAAGACCACTACCATCATCGCTGCTGCCACCACCACCACCATCTGCCGCCACTGTCATTGCTACCAGCATAACCCTTCAACCCTGCACACACACCACACACACATACCACTACTACCACCACACACACACACCGTACAAATACCACACACTCACAGAGCAAACACCCACAGCACACACATACTACCCCTCAACACACACACCACCCCTAACACACATACCACATACACACATACACAACCACACATACACATACTACCCCCAACATACCCCATCACACAGCACACACACCACACACATTCTACACACACAGCACACGTATACTACCACCACCACTACTATATAGACACCACCTCCCTACACACACACACATCCACACATATACACCATGCACACTATATATACCACCCCCAACACACACACCACATACACACACACATACCCCTCCCTGTAACTCTGAGGCTTTAACCTAAAGTTGGAAAATCCATGAGGCTGGACTAAGAATTAGTTTCCATGCTGAGCGTGGGGAGTTGGGGATAGTAAGACCAGAGCTAGCACAGGCTTTCTCCACACAAAGGCTGCTTGCTACAGGAGGCCAGCATGTTCAGGGTTGACCGCTGCAGACCTGGGTTGTACAAGGCTATATGGCTGTATGCCTTCACAGGAAACAGTACGGATATTCCTGGGGGAAAAAACTGCTGCATTATTGTTCTGGCACCTGCCTGTCATAATGTACCCCCAAAACGCAGAAGAGGAGAGAAAGTTGGAGGCTAGGGTAGGCTGTCATCAGGTGACTGCAGGGGAGAGGAAGGCTGGGCTAGGGGTCAGGAGTGCCAGGCTTTTCTGACTTCAGCCAAACTCCCATAGAGACCCAGGAGCCCTTTCCTGGCATGGGGTGCTTTCTTATTCAGAAAAGAGGAGAGAGGCCTGGATCAATTTCCAGCCTCCACAATACCCCAGCGGCTAATGCTGCAGGCCCTTCCCGAAAGGACCAGGGGCAGGCTGCCCTGGATCTCTGGACCACTTGGGCTTGGATCAGTACACCCCAGTTCTTTCAGCAGCCTTGTAACTTTGGCTTTAGCCCAATCCTGCCTCATTCCCACACACTCATTTCTATCCCAGAATGTGGCAAACCTATGGGTTTTCACTTTTTGATTGTTTGTTTGTTTGTTTGTTTGGGACAGGATCTCTCTGTGTAGCCCTGGCTGTCCTGGAACTTGGGGTGGCCTTGAACTCACAGGGATATACCTGCCTCTGTCTCCTGAGTGCTGAGATTAAAAGCATGTGTCACCTAAATCTATGTGTTCGAATGACATGTTTTTTTACCAATGTGTACTTTTACCGGGTGCCCCCAGATCTTGGGATGGTTTGTGATTTGTCAGTGGCTGTTGGGTACATCCTCAGGTAGATGCAATGACTTTACACAGACCAGGGACACTCTGAGACACTCCCAGAGCCTCGAGGTGCCAAAGTCATGCCTACAGGGTGCCTTGTGACTCCTTTACCACTCCTGGGATCTGCAACAGTTTGTTTCTGAAAGTTGAACTCCTCTGTCTTCAACTCCACAGCCTGGGACGGATAGCTCTCAGTCATAGCTTCCCAATTCGTGAGGCAGAACTTCCCTGGGCCGGAAAAGGGTTGGACAAATAAGGCCTTCACACGCTATTTCTTAAAGGGAAAATCAGCTTCTACCATCAGATCACACAAACATAGAGAGGTCTAGAGCCCAGTGAAGATGGGCTGCAGGCCTACTTCTTCTGTGGCTCTGAACAGAGTCCTCCACACATTAATGTGGCATTTCTGGGGACAGGGAGACACCCCAGACATCATAGCATCCATTTAGGAGAATGAGCCCACACTGATGACCACTGCACCCAGGTAGAAGCCCCTCATCTTTCCAGCCTGTAGAGATCACTGGTATTCTAGTAGGTGACACTTAGTGCCAGCTTTGAAATATGTCCAGGCCAACCTGAGTTTCACTCTACGAGCAAACACGTTGTATTCTCAAAACCTAGAGTGAACAAAAGTAAGCATAAGAACAGGTTCATAATATGTACAGGATTGCTTTTAAGTCGGGGACTACATTCAGCTGCACACCATAATCGACACTAACTTCACCTACCTCTTTTTATCTTTCCATAGGTGGCTATGCTAAATTTAACAAGACCTATCTGTGCTTTCCATTTCTACTGTGTGGGTGTCTTGGGAGCAGTTTTGACTGCGAAGTGTCCGAGCAAGAAGAAGCCGGATTCAGGTGTTGGAACTAAAGGAAATTAGTGCTGCGAGGTCTTACAGTATGAAGAACTGCCCAGGTGGGTGATCCGAGGTCCACAGGTTCTATCTACCCAGAAGACAGGAGTGGGGCGTGGCCTGGTGATGGAGCTGTTGAGGAAGGGCGGGGCGTGGGAGAGGCGGGGCATGGGAGGCCCTGGAGAGGAGAGAGGTGCCAGAGGCTCTGGCAGGGCTGCAGATGGACAAAGGCAGGCATTGAGTGCAGGACGCAGAAGAGGTTGACTGGGGTGCAAAACCTGGCCAGTCAACAGAAGGCAGCACCGGCAGGTGACTAGCAGATAGAGGCTGGTCAAGGCTGCCCTGCTCAGTGCCTCTTTCCGGTGGTGTGCACCCTGCAGGGTGTTCCAGACCATTTTAGTTGCTGGTCCAAAAAAGGCTGGGCAATGGGAACAAGGCAGCAGATACATCTTCCATACCTGCCGAATGTCCACCAAACTCCTCGTCAACACTGGGCAGTGGGCAGACTCCTAAGAGGAGGCAGGGCCTCCTGAAGCCCTGGGTATGCAGGATTCAAGACAGGGTTTCTCTGTATAGCCCTGGCTGTCCTGGAACTCACTCTGTAGACCAGGCTGGCCTCGAACTCAGAAATCCGCCTGCCTCTGCCTCCCAAGTGCTGGGATTAAAGGCGTGCGCCACCACTACCCGGCGGTATGCAGGATTTCTAAGTCTCTGCTCATTTGGCCTAGGGCTCTTACCTGGTGCATTCACCTCCTGTACCCAGGTGGACTCACTGTGTAAAAAAGCTATTTGAGGAGCTGATTGTCCCCAGTGACTGTCCTAGAAGGAACGGGGTCCTTCCAAAGAGGAACAAGGACAGCCTGCACAAGTTTATTCAGTATGTGCCAGGATGGAAGTCTACAGCCGGAACCCAGCACGGGATCACAGCACTGGCAGAATCAACGGCATGCTAAGCACCCAGGCTTGGAGACACTGAAGGACACCAGCCTGTGACTTGGCTGCAGAAGTGATGGACTGTGAAAACTAAGGATTGCTTAGTTTGGCTGTCTGTAGGAGATGATAAGAGGTTGCTAGACACAGGAACACAGTTGAGTCCTCTCCCCACAAGTTTCTGGGATCTTCCACAACCTGGGAGGCAGCCCATAAAGCATGCATGTAAGGCAGCCCATAAAGCAGATGCCAAGATCCAGCCATACAGGCTACCTAACCTTGTAGTTACAGCTTCTATTGCTATGATAAAACCCAGGTCCAAAAGCAAGTGAGGGAGGGGAGATTATTTCACTTTACAGCTAGTAGTCCATCATCCGAGGAAGTCAGAGCAGGAATTCAAGGCAGGAACACAGAGGCAAAAACTGAAACAGAGGTTACGGAGGGGCAGTGCTTACTGGCTTGTTCTTTACGCCTTGCTCAGTCTGCTTTCTCCTCATAGTATCTGGGACCACCGGCATAGGAGGAAAATCTACCCACAGTGAGCTAGACCCCCTACATCAAACATCAATTAAACAAAACAAACAAACAAAAAAATGTTCCTAATGACCTATCTGGTGGGGGCATTTTCTCAGTTGAGGTTTTCCCTTTCCAAATGACTCTAGCTTGTGTCAAGTTGACTGAAGTGGAAACTTAAGGGTTCTTTGGAAAGTCATTTGTGTTGGATGATGTTTTGCTAAAGCAGACACGTGAAGGAATGTTTTGCTGAAGCAGACACAGGAGAGAGGATGTTCTGCTAAGGCAAGCATGTGAACAGGCACGAGATGAAGGATTCTTCACTAACGATACGCATGTATTGGCCCGCCTTACACTGCACAGTTGAGCTCCTTTTGTGGGGACTCCATAGATAGAAACACACCAAAAAACTTCTGGTGGTGTGTTCACAGCTTCTTGCTGCTTCTGTGGACTCAGGCCGATTGGTGAAGTGACATCAGCTGAGATGGACCAATGTGAAGTTTTGCTAAGACAGACTTACTGCAGAGGCAAGACACGTGGTGAAGACAGATGATGTTTGGAGAGAGTATAAATTGGACTCAACAGTTAGTGACGGAGGCTTGGCTGGCTTGCCTATAAAGCTAGCTGTACAATGAATGCTTCTTGGTCTCAAGTCTTTGATGATCTTCCCTTTGTAGAGAGAGGCACAGCTGAGAACTTCTCCTGGTGTCCGGGGTCATCTTGGTTGCTGCAGGTGATTTGGCTGAGGCCTGGCCGTTCCTGCTAGGTCGTGCCACCCCCACTGCTATCCCGATGCTACTGAACTGGACTGCTGCTGAATCTGTGAAGTATCTGCAAGAGGATCGAGCTGCCACTGCTGACCTGTGTGAACTGAACTGCTGGTTTCCTGACAATGCAGATGGGATTTGCTCTAAGGAATCATTTCTTTCTTTCTTTTTTTTTTTTTAAGATTTATTTATTTATTTTATGTATATGAGTACACACTTTAGCTGTACAAATAGTTGTGAGCCTTCATCTGCTTGTTGGGAATTGACTTTTAGGACCTCTGCTTGCTCTGGTCAACCTTGCTCGCTCAGGTTGACCCCACTTGCTCTGGTCAGCCCCACTCTCTCCGGCCCAAAGATTTATTTATTATTATAAAGAAGTACACTGTAGCTGTTTTCAGACGCACCAGAAAAGGGCATCAGATCTTCTTACAGTTGGTTGTGAGCCACTATGTGGTTGCTGGGATTTGAACTCGGGACTTTCAGAAGAGCATTCGATGATCTTACCTGCTGAACCATCTCACCAGCCCTAAAGAATCACTTCTAAACAGGTTCACTTCTCCTGTATCGTTTCTTTTCTACTACCTGTGGTGGGTGCTGGGCTAGAAGGGAGGTTAAAGTGTTAAGAACCATCATTAAAAGTAGACTTTGCAAAAACTACTAAAAAGTTATAGTTGCCCTAAAACTAGCCAGAACATCTTGGCTGGTCTTTCAGGATGGAAATATTCTCTGCATCTAGAGAGAGTGACTCTGTCCCCTGACTGTTGATACTCAGCAGGACATCACTAATTGCTAATAAGCTAGGAAGACCTGGCTTCATAGCCAGTTTGACCAGTCACTGTCATGTGCCCTATGACCTTTGGTAGATGCCTTGGGCCTTAGTTGGACCTGTCTGTACATGTGTCAGTCAACACCATCACCTCCATTACAGAGTTGGCTAAGGTGAAGAGCGATGTTTTTTTATGGACAAGAGCAAAATGGGTGTGTTGAGGGCTGAGGGTCCATGGGACAGGGCATGTAGGAGGTGGATCAAAAAGGACAGACCCAGAAGCCCTCTGTTCTAGCATGTCCCACCTGCTCAGGCCCCAGATGCAGACTGTTATCTGTGGCCATTTTGAGGAATGAGGTACTGTTCCTACCAGGCCAGGCAAAGTCTTGTGGGGCACAGGCCAGCTCTAAATCTGGGAGATAAGGGACTGCTTATACCCATCACTGAAGGGGTGGGTGGGCAGGCCAGTACCAGGTTGATCTGAGAGAGAATAGCCATGTTGAATGAGGCTGGCTATAGACACGGGTACTCTACACGGGCATGGCTGCCATGTCTCAGCCATGTCTCAGTCAGGGAAAAGTAGCCTGCAGTGCACAGATCTGTAAGGAAAGCTGGCCTTACCCATCACACAGCCCATGCAAGAGAAAGAGCAGTAGATTGCAAGTCAGGGCTGCCCCTGTCCCATAGAGACATGAGGGTGCTCCTTGCTCTACTGAGGGCTGCCTACAGTCCCTAGCCAGATAGGAACTATGCATGGACCCACATAGGAAGCCCCTAGAGAGGGGACAAATGTTTCCTATCTCAGCAATACCCTACACAGAAATGAGGTGACATGGACCTGGTAGTCTTGGTGCTATGGTCTCAGAGTAACACATGGAAGGTAATCTGGGAGAAAGAAGGCACTTCCTTGGGCACTGGGAAAAGAGGAGGCTGAGGGCACATGCGGCAATATCTGGGATCAAGGCTCGAGAGTCCGGCAGTGCTCAGGTTTTACTGGGACAGCCCTAAATAAGCCTGTGTCTCCAGTCTACAAGGAACACAACGATGGGGAAATATAAAAATTTGGGCCAAGGGGTTGGGGATATTGCTCTATCCGAAAAGTACTTGTTGCAAAAGCATTAAAAAAAAAAGAAAAAAGAGTTTGATTTCCAAAACCCATCTAAAAAGATAGGTGCACTTGTAATCCCAGCACTGGGAGGTAGAGACAGCCGAATTCACAGGTTCTCTGGCCAGCCAGCCTAGCCTAATGGGTGAATTCAGTCCCATTGCCTCAGAGAATAAGGTGGGCAGAGGGTGAGGGATGACTCCTGCAATTGACCTCTGACCTTGACAAGTACATGCACACATATGGAAACACACACATACACGCACATGCACACACACATGAACACACACATAAACATGCTCACACTAATTGAGCCAAATACCTTTCAGGTCATTTTTTCCCTGTAACATACAGTTCTTCCAGGTGAGCAAACACAAGATAGTACACACCACCTCCACCCAGCGTTTTAGTTTCTTCTGGAAAGTGCTGTTAAGCCCAGAGAAGTTGTTCTTGTCCTTGTGTCCCTGGACCTCAGGAGCCTGAGCCTGAGCTATGTGGCCCACCTGCTTGATTTTCCAGCTCAAGCAGAATCCAGGGTGTTCAGGTGGTACCATGTGAAAGACTCTAAGCCATTCAAACTGTATGGTGGGGGGTGCAGCTCACTCAAGTAGCATGCCTTGAGTTCTGTCCTCAGGGGAGAGAGGAAAAAAAATCATCAACAACAAAAAGCCAAAACCTAAATCAGAAAGTTAAAATGTAGCCAGGACACAGCCTGAAATTGATGACTGTGGTAAACACTACCCACACATTTGTTTACCTCAGATGCTTTGGGGAACCAGTGTCCACCTGGCTGAGGGGCCCAGAAGGTTAAGAGACCTCTGGCATCTGGGTCAAGGGCCTTCCCATGTGCAGGTTTCCTGTAAATGCTGTTGGATCCGGGTCAAAGCTGACTCTGTGGGAGCTGAGAAACCACAGCCTCCCTGGGGAGTCCCCTGGGGCTCCCACTCACCCCATACACCAGGAAAGCTTGGTTTCTGCTTGACTTATTATCTCCACAGGAGGGGCCCCAAGTTTCCCCCCTTTCTGCCACCTTGCTCCCTGCAGCTCTGTCCCTCTCTCTGCTATGTCTGTGACCCTAAGGTCCCCCTGAAGTTCTGGGCACAGTACACAGGACTGCCGTCTGGAAGTCACCCTATGGTTGTGCTTCAGGAAAACCTAGAAGGGCATTAGGGGGCAGGGCTGGAAGGCGGCACGTTAAGGCTGGGACTTAGGGCTGTAGGAGCTAGCCTTCTGGAGAAAAGGCCAACAAAGGCACAGGCCCTTGACTGAACATGAGCTAAGCCAGGAGAGGGTTTGGAAAAGTTTGCTGAATGTCAGAATGTCACTGTGAACCGACAGAAGTGGCCAGGTGGAAGTGTGGCCTGAAGGGTGGTGGTTCAGAGGTGGGAGCTGAATTGGGCAAGGTCCCTTCCTCCAGTACCCTCTCCTCCAGTGTCCCTTGGCTTTTTGGGTTAGATTGCCCCACCTTGGTTTTGGCCTGCTGACCATGAGCAGGTCCTGGGAGCGATCCCCTGTTGGAGGCATGAAGAGGTACCATAAGGGAGCCACACTGTCTGAGCCTCCCCCTCCCCCAACACACCCTTGCCCCCACACCCCATGTGTGGGCCTGAACAACCACTCTGCTGCCTGGCGGATCCTGCGATGTTTCCCAGGCAACTGTCTCATACAGCCTGTCTGCCTGGCACTCCCACACCCCATAAATGCCGCCGTGCCTGGCTCCAGGCAGCCTTGCCTGCTTGGCATATACAGGCCAGCAGGTGTGGGGAATGCAGCCCGCTGTCAGAAGGCCACACAGGCAGAGAGGCAGCCCAGGCCTCTTGGACATCCTCCTACAACCAGTGAGTATTGCTGGGGTGCCCCGTATAGATGCTATGCTGTTCTGCCTCACAGTAAGAATGAGATAGCTGAGTGGCATAGCATGAGCATGCCCCAGGATGCTGGCCTACTACAGGTCCCACCTGAAAACTAGAGATCTGTGTCCTTTCTGGGCTTGGTCACAGACAGGTGCTGTCATGACCCATTTGTCCAGTAAATGAATGGTAAACCTGGTTGGTTCCCAAGAAGGCAAGGAAGGAGAATAGAGGAAGCCAAGCAGGACTTGGGCAACTCCAGCAGCTTCAAACTGGGGTCTGATGGACGGGTTCACCTAGTCCAGCAGCTTGCTAGCCCCCATTGATGTCAGAGACCAATCCGGGGATCAGCTTTGCTGGTGAGAAAGTCAGGACTCTGTTGATACCACCTTGAGAAAGTAGCTTGCCAAGACACCACCCTGGCTAGCAGACCCTCTTCACTTCTACGACTAGCTTTGGAATTTAGGTTCTTCCTCTGAAATAATATGGTCTAATGATGGACAAAGCCAAAGAGAAGAAGGTGGGCTTCTCCTGGGCACGGCGCAGATGCAGGCAGCCCTATTGGCCTCCCACATTGGGCTACTTTCTGCATCCCCTGAATGTCTCCTCCAAAGGGCTTAAATATCCTTTTGTAACTGTGAATCTTGGCTCAAAAGAAAATTGTTTCTGCAATGCAAGGGTTAATCCAAACCAGAAAGTATTTTCCAGTAAATTCCTCATCACAACAACTGGTACTTCCAGGAGAGTGAAGTCTTTTCATCAAATTCAACCTCAATTTTGTTGTTTTTAAAGACAGGATTTCTCTTTGTATAGCCCTGGCTGTCCTGGAATTTGCTCTGTAAACCAGGCTGGCCTTGAACTCACAGAGATCCACATGCTTCTGCCTCCTGAATGCTGGTACCGCCAGGCGGTGGTGGTGCACGCCTTTAATCCCAGCACTTGAGAGGCAGAGGCAGGCGGATTTCTGAGTTCGAGGCCAGCCTGGTCTACAGAGTGAGTTCCAGGACAGCCAGAGTTATACAGAGAAACCCTGTCTCGAAAAAAGCCAAAAAAAAAAGGTATGTACCACAACCACCACCATCTGGCCTCAATTTTACATTTTTAATAATGATAGTGATAATGATAATGATAATAATAATAATAATAATAATTTCCTGGTCTGGAGAGATAGCTCAATGGTTAAGAGTACTGACTGCTCTTCTAGAGGTCCTGAGTTCAGTTCCCAGCAACCACATGGTGGCTCACAACCATCTATACTGGGATCTGATGCCCTCTTCTGGCATGCAAATGTACATGCAGATAGAACACTTGCATACATAAGTAAATATTTTTTAAAAATTCCTTCCTCTGGTGTGAAGGTGGGCACACACACCATAGTGGAGGTCAGAGGACAAGCTCGTCTTCCACCTTGTTTAAGGCACTGTGTACACAAGTCTAGTTAGTCCAAAAGCTTCAGGGGAGCCTCCTGTCTCTGCCTCTCCTCTCAGAGCACACTGGGAGTCCAGACTTCTGCTGTCCTGTATGGTTTCATGTTGGTTCTGAGAACTGACCTCAGGCCCTCATGCTTGCCCAGACACTTTGCCCACTGAGTCACCTCCCCAGTCCAAATTCAACTTGAGACAGGATCTTTCTTTATAGCCCTACTGTCCTGGAACTCACTCCATAGACCAAACTTATAGAGATCCTCCTGACTCTGCCTTCTGAGCATTGGGATGAAGGGTTTGTGCCAGTGTCGCTCAAATTAAACTTTTAAAGCCTTTCTTGGTAATGCTTCGCAGACAGCTGGGACAAGGTGGTTTGTTGGGGCTGCTCATTACCCTGTTTCTACCTCCTCTGGATCTAAAAATGGTTGGATTGGGCCTAGAGAGATGATTTCATGATTAAGAGCACTTGCTGCTCTTGCAAAAGATCCAGGTTCATTTTGCAGCACCCACGTGGTAGCTCACAATGGCCTGTAACCACAGTTCTAGGGGACCCAAGACATTTTTCCAAACTCTGTGGGCCCCAAACACATGCGGCACAAATACATGCACTCGGATCCTTAGGAGATTAAACTTGAGCATTCTCTTCAAGTCTGCAGAGATAGAAGACAACCTCAGTCCAGAATCCATTCCCAGACCCTGGTCTAGACACAACTTCCAGGTTGGAAGTACTCACGGTGGGATACTTCTGCTTACAACACAGGATGGGAGGCAAACTTCTGACTGGAGGAAGACCCAAGAAAAGGGTCTGGGAATCAGATGGTTCAGGACAGGCTTTTGGAAAGGTCCCGATCCCTGAGAGCTGTGAAGTAGAAAGCGCCTAGAGAATCCCAATGCGTACATCAAAGTGCCTGGGCTTTTGCTGCCACCAAGTGATGGGCGGCAGGATTGCAGGGCGGGTTATTGGCTAGGTAGGAAGGCCAGGGTTTTTACTCTGAGCCTTGGTCCCTAGGCTTTGCGGTTTGACTGCCTCTCTCTTTGGTAAAGAAACCCAGTTCCTCCGATAGTAATAAGAAGATGATGGCCGGGCGGTGGTGAAGCACGCCTTTAATCCCAGCACTTGGGAGGCAAAGGCAGGCGGATTTCTGAGTTCGAGGCCAGCTTGGTCTACAGAGTGAGTTCCAGGACAACCAGGGCTATACAGAGAAACCCTGTCTCGAAAACAAGAACAAGAGCAAGAACAACAATAACAACAACAACAAAGATGATGGCAAAACTGGACCTGGGAATTTGGTCCTGTTCGTGGGGCCTTCTGGAAAAAAGGCTACAGAACTGGAAAGTGAGGCAGGGCATTGTCTAGTATTGCAGGGTGCCATCGGCAGGGCAGGCCTGACAGCTCTCTCTGCACGTGTTGACAGAAGGGAGCCCAGGCTCCAGGCTCTGCACGGGGTCTGGTGGGCCCAAACTCGTACCCCTGCAAACTGGAGGGCAGCTCTACCCTGTCCCGCCTCTTCCTCAAGGGGGCAGTATCGTGTCCCCAAAGGTTGAGATCTCGGCGCCTTAAATTTCCAGCGCCACAAAGGGGAGCTGGCACTTGGCAGAGGGGAGAGCGGGGATCTGGAAGCCGCTGGAGCGGGTCCCGGTCGGAGGGCGGGCCGGGTTGTAAGTCTCACTTCCGCCGGACGCCGTCTGGAGAAGGATGGAGGAGGAGCAGAGGCAGCGGGGGAGGCTGAGCCGCCGCAGGCCGCCCGCGGGGGGCGGGTGAGGCGGGACAGAGCGGAAGGGTGGGGTCCTGGGGGGTTTGGAAGGCGCTGGGACACCGGGAAGGCGCTGCGGACGCCGCGATGTTCCCGCCTAGCTGCGCGCGGGTTCCTCGCACACGTGCATCCCGCTACCAGCCACGCTCCGCCTCTCTCCGGGCGCAGTCGCTTCTTCCGCCCCAACCCTTCGGTCGTCCACCACCACCCCTCTTCCCATCGCCTATTTAGCCTCTCCTTTCGCAGGCTTCGTTTCCCCCTAGAGTCCATTTACCCTTCAACGTGAGGCTCATTCCTGTTCCCTTACTATGGACTCCCTCCTCCATTACCCCACTGTGGACCTGCTCCCCACCCCGAGCCTTGTTACCCCTCATTGTAGAATCAACCCTTGGTGATATCTCTACCAGGGATGTTCCGGCTGACCCTTCTTATGCTTCCCAGGACCCCTAACTGCCGCCCCTGGTTTCTCTCGGAGGGAAGTAAGAGTGAGCCGTGGGCTGCTCTGCTGCGCAGCACCGTGAGCGGGAACACGGATTGGACCCCGAACAGTCAGCCATTAGCACCGCTGCCTGCTTTACCCGGCAAGGTGTGTGCAAAAGCACTAAAGAGGGATGACCTGGGAGAGGGTTCTCAGGCCCTGGGAGAAGTCATGGTGTTGGTGGCTATGACCTTATGGGCACCTGCTTTTCAGGAGTCTGTGCCTGAGCCAGAGTCCACTGTGCCTCCTGAAGTCTTCACTGTGGGATCCAAGACTTTTTCCTGGACGCCTTTTCCACCTGCCCTTCGTGGCTCTGGAAGCTCCTACCACCTGTTCCGTGGACTCGAAGGCTCCCTGGAGTCACCTACTCCATCCCTGAAAGGATGTCCTGCACTAGATTCCGGTCGAACTCCTAGCACCCAGGAGTGTGTGCGCGTGCAGAGTCCACCTGTGTTGCTGAGCTGCCCGTTGTGCCAGAAGGCATTTGACTCGAAGTGAGTGTTCCATCCCAGACCTCAGGCTTAATACTTAGCCAGATGTAAGGCCCACCGACTAAGAGAGGTCCTGGATGTGGCTCTGGCCTTTTGTTTATATAACTAATTTTTAAATTATAAATATTTACATATATGTGTGCATGGCACACATGCTTGTGGAGGTCAGAAGGCAACTTCTTGAAATCTGTTCTTGGCTTCCACCACGTGAGTCCTAGGGACTGAACTCAGGTCCTAAGGCTTGACAGCAGGTATCTTTATTTGCTGAGCCTTCTTGCTAGTCCTGGTTAATCAAGCACAAAATTAGCTCGTTTAAACAGCTATGAGAACATAAGGCAGAGCCTAATTCAGAGGCCAACAGGCTCCTCCAAATGATTTTAAAAAAACATTTGTGCTGAGCTGGGAGTGGTGGCTTATACGCCTTTAATCCCAGCACTTGAGAGGCAGATGTCTGAGTTCCAGGCCAGCCTGGTCTACATAGTGAATTCCAGAACAGCCAGTGCTATGTAGAGAGATCTTGTCTCCAAACAAACAAAAACAACAAAAATGTACATATTTATTGTTTGTGTAGTATATCTATATGCTCAGGGGGTTTGTGCACAGAGGCGCCCATGTGCACAGAGGCCAGGTCAAGTTTTTCTTGACCCTTGCCACCTTGTTTTTGGAGAGAGAGTCTCTCACTGAACCTAGAGCTCATTGATTTGGCTAGGGTGTCTAGCTAATGGGCTTGGGATCCACCTGTCCTGCCACCGGTACCTACGGTATGAATGCATACAGCCTTTTATGTTAATAATGCTTGCATAGAAGGCACTTTACTAACTGAGCCATCTTTCAAACCTTCAAAATGTACCTTTATGAATTTGGGAGGCTCCCCAATCAACAACAGTTATCTCTGCTCATACCTACATAGCTCAGACAGAGGATGTTGGGTGTGGGCTGGGTTGAGTCAGGTTATGGCTATCCCCAAGTGGGGTCCTGTTTATGTGACAGTGAATGGTCAGGGACAGAAGCTGAGGGCTCGAAACCTTTTGGGGAGTTCATTCTCAAAGAGCCCATCAGATTCCCAGTCTTGTCAGGACTCCCACTCCCCTCTTGTTCCAGGATGGCTTTTGTCTGTGCTGTCCTTGGGTGTGTCTAAGAAAAGGCTCTTAAAGACAGGGCCATTGAAAAGAGACGCTCCATCCGCTGTATACTTTTCAGTTGGCTATATGAAAGCTTGGCAAAGTGCCTTGCTTTTCCAAAGTAGGTGTCAGCAAGGTGGGCTCAAGTCTTAGCAAGTCTGGAGTGATTCGTTTTCACGTTGAACTATAAAGGAACTGGGATGTATTTGACCAGACTCATCCGAGGTGGCAGCCAGATCACCAGGCTGACTGGGAAGGAACCATGTCCCATGGTCTTCAAGGAGTCCCCGTCTATTGTGCCCTACTGCAAGGTGTTTGGGGGTTTAAGTGGCAGGGATGTTGTCACAATGAGCAAGATCTGTTAAGGAGGCAGACTGGCTCTGGGCAGGTCAGCTCGACACAGTGAGCTGTCGTATTTTCCTCTGAGGGCAGTCTATGCAGACATTGCTGCCCAGCTGAGCTGGTATGAGTGAGCCTGAGGATGCCCCTCAGGGAGGACCACCCCACTCTTTCCTTCCTTTAGCCCAGTGTGAGCCACGCAGAGCACTATTTCATCTTAAAGCTGACAGGGATTAGATACTAGGCTGGCGTGCATACAGTGTTTTTCATTCCAAGACTTTGCTGCTCTATTCAGATATGTCATCAGTCCTTCCCACCTTTGGGGACTCAGTGTGGTACCCCCAGTTTAACAGCCTGCAGACACTTACATCCTTTTTACATACAACAGTTGTTACTTCATAGATCCTCCATCTCTAAGTGGCTTTATGGAAGCAGCAGCTGCTATTCTATATTGCTTAGGGAGCAATTACAAGGACAAGTCTTTATATTTAGTACAGTATCCTTTTGTTTGTTTGTTTGTTTTTGTTTTTTGTTTTTTTGAGACAGGGTTTCTCTGTCCAGGCTGTCCTCGAACTCAGAAATCTGCCTGCCTCTGCCTCCCCAGTGCTGGGATTAAAGACATGCACCACCACTGCCTAGCTTACAGTCTCTTTTTAAAAGTGTTTTTTAATCTGTGATTGTTTGAATCTGCAGATGTAGGACCTTCAGATAGGGAAACCAGTGTATTTTCTGATATCTATGTGTCAGATAGGCAACCGGTGAAACAGTTCGCCATATAGAGATGTCCAAACCTTTACTGTGATTTTTCTGTGTGTCTCTATCTCTGCATATCTCTGTCTGTCTGTCCGTCTGTCTGTCCATCTGTCCCCCGTAACTTCCAGTTGTCTGTCCCCCTGCCCTTTTATTTCAATATGTAACCTAGGCCTTGAACATCAGAGGCCAAGCTGTCTTGTCTCAACTTTCAGAGTAGCTGGGATAACTTGTTGTGTACCATGCCTGGCTCATGATTGTGACTCTAATGTTATATTCATAAACTAGAATGAATCCATGTTGGTTTGCTACAGCCAGGGACAAGCTGTGACCAGGAGTTAGCAGGAGCCCAGCTGTAAGATGGGTACTACAGAAAAAGCTCTTGCTGTAGGGTACTATCTGGAGGTATCCCTGAGAACCCACTTGAGGGATGCCACCTGGACACTCCCAACAGATGGTCCACACAGGACTTTGACGCGCCTTGCAGAAAGCTGGAGGGAGGGCTACATTGGTTAAGGGGCTCTCATGGACTTCAAAAAATGAGAGAGCCATTGGAAGTCACAAGACCTGGGAGTAGGGGGCATCTGATATGGGCTCAGGTCAGGTGAGGAGCCTTGCTGTCCATTCTCCGGCTATGGATGTGGGTCACCTAGGATACGGTGAGCAAGCCAAGTCCTGGGAAACCTGTGAGGACAAGTAATGGGCACCTGGTTGGCCAGCAGTTTATCCAGAGGATCCTTGGGATCTGTGGGGTTCTATCTGAGGACTTCTGTGGGTAAGCTTACCAGCCTCAGTACATACAAGGTGAGCTGGCTGCTAGGAGACAGAGTCTTTCACAGGGTTCTAGGTTTGTTCTACAATGTGAGATGGCAGTCCTGCTCTGTCAGGCTCAGATGAGACTGTCTGACGTTGGTCTGGGGAAGGGGACACATTGTGATGGTCATGTGGCCTCAGGAGCTATAGGGAGGGATGCAAGACAGTCTTAATGAGGAGTGTTGCTTGTTAGATTACTGTCTGAGGATGGAAGGCTATAGGGTACTTGAAGAAAGCAGGGCCTTGTGAGCAGAGATCAGTAAGGTTAGCCACTCTGGGGGCATGTCTCCTGGTGGTGATATGACTGAATCTTGTATGGTGGGGCTTGGTCCTTTCACATCAAGAAAACATTCCCTAGTCAGACATGGTGGCACATGCCTTTAGTCCCAGTACCCAGGAGGCAGAGGCAAGTAGATCTCTGTGAGTTTGAGGCCAGCCTGATCTACAAAGTGAGTTCTAAGACAGCCAAGGCTGTGTAGGAGACCTTCTTTCATACCACCCACCCAACCAACCAACCAACCAATCAACCAACCAACTAACCATCTCCCTCAAAAGAAAGCATTGGCAGGCTGGGCACACACCTCTTGAGTGTGATGCCTGCCTCTTGGAGGATGGTAGGTGCTGTCCAAAGGGACTCCTAACTTCCATGCGTATTTGTTCTGGCCAGCTCAGTGAGTTGGACTTTCATGAGAACTGCCCTTGTGCTGGTTGATGGAAGCACCTAATAGGTTTTTCCAGCTAGTATGCCAATATGTTGTAGACAGGTTCTGGGCTTGCAGAGCACCTGCACTGGACCTCTAGAGCTAATGTGGAGCCTCCAGCTTCCCTGCTGATCTGTCTGCTGATAATCTTTTGTGTTTTGTGAGATGGGGTCTTACTATGTCTTGGAACTCATAGAGATTCACCTGCCTCTGCCTTCTGAGTACTGGGATGAAAGGCATGTGCCACCACCACACCTGGCTTTCTTTCAAACTTGAATTACATGGTGTGTGTGTGTGTGTGTGTGTGTGTGTGTATACAATGAGTGTGGAAGTCAGAGGAAAAACTTTTCTTCTGTCATGTGAGTTCCAGGGACTGAACTCAGGTCAGGAAGGTAAGTGTTTACCTCCCTGAGCCATCTTGCTGGCCCCAGAGAGTCTTTGGGGCTAGCTTTAGGCATGGGCCAAGATGAGTGAGCCAACAGATATCATGGGAGCTTCTCAAACACTGGTCAGGGAAGGAGTGTATGGGACTAAGAAATCTCTGGCCTAGAGAAGGGTTCTCAGGTGACGGGAGCTGGGGGTTGTTGTAAGCGAATCCTGCTTACTGTTTCCTCTAGCTGAACAGCCATAGAAGAGCCTAGGTTCAGTGGTTCAGAGCTATTTGGAAGCCCTTCCTATGCCTTGTGACTGTTTCTTCTCCCTTGCAGGATGACCCAGCTAGATGTGGATAGCCACCTTGCTCAGTGCTTGGCTGAAAGCACAGAAGATGTGGTGTGGTGAGCTTCAGGGCGCCTTGCTGTATCTTCTCCTTCAAGCCTGCATGCTGACATTGGATGTGACTGCTGAAACCTCTTTGTGTGGACACCTGAGTATTGTTTCCTTCTGGTTTTGTTCATGAGCCTTGGACAGAATGCTGGTCACTGACAGCAGGCAGCAGATCCTCTGTGGAATCATCTTCATTGTCAGCCTAACTGGATGTGGAATCTCCTAGGAGACACATCTCAAGTGTGCCTGTGAAACTGTCTCCAGACATCACCTGGGAAAGGAAGTCCCAGTGGATGTGGGTGGCCTGGGGTCCCACTGACTGAAAAGGGAAAAAGGCGAAATTGAGCTGCTCTCTGACTGGGCATGGGATGAGATGCACTTCCCAATGCTACGGCAGCCATAGCTACCTTTGCTGCTGTGCCCTCCTTGCTGCAGGGACTATATCTTCATCTGGGAGCCAGAATAAATTTTAAGTTGCTTTCCAGTATTTTGTCAATAGCAAGAAGGGGAAAAAAACCAAAACAACAACAACAAACCACCCACCCAGGCAGGGCGCCAGGATCTGCCACAAAGTAGAATCGGGTATCTACCCAAATCAGTATCTGTGCCTGGCAGTACATTTTCCTGACCGAGAGATAGACTGGGTCACGTTCCACAGACATTTATAGAAAGAGGTACTGGTGTGCAGTTGTGTCTGTGTAGGTATGTGCTCATGTGAATGTAGTAACCCATGGAGGGCAGTGGACCTACAGTTATGGGTAGTTGTGAACCGCTGGGACTCTGCAAGAGCAGTGTCCCACACGTCGGAGCATCCTGGTAGACCCTCCAGTCATGTTTTTATTTAATGTATGAGTATCTGCATGCCAGAAGAGGGCTCAAGATTTCACTGTGGATGGTTGTGAGCCACCATGTAGTTGCTGGGAATTGAACTCAGGACCGCTAGAAGGGCAGCCAGTGCTCTTAACCACTGAGCCATCTCTCTAGCCCTTCAGCCACATTTTTATCTTCCTCAGCACCCTCACCTCTCCACTGAGAAACAGCGCTGCAGGCTAGGGCTCATCCCTCAGTTACTGAACTGAGGTCTTCACCCCATTGAGGACCATAATGGAGCCTTTGGAAGGTGCCAATCATGAGGGTGGAGTTTCTCAAGTAAATCGGTGAACTTACCCAAGGGGCTTTGGGGGACAGAGCATGATGTCTGTCCTCAGTGTCACCAGAACTCTCCATGCTGGCTCCTTGGTTTCCGGGACTAGGATGGCAGTGTGTTGTCTACCTTGGCTGGGGAGTGTCTCGGGGGTGCAGCGTTTGCCCAGCCTGAACCAACCCCTAGTTCTAGCCTGATACTGGGAGGAATGAAATGTGTCCTGGCAGGTGGAGCTGACGGGTAGGTACAGCACGTGACCTTATCTCTGAGGGGTATGGCTCAAAGCCATTTCAGTTTGAATCAAAAGTGGTTCCTGAAGAAGAGACTGTAAGGGAGAGATATAGGCCATACCTTGTGAGTCACATGCTTTGGCTGACATGTAAATGAAAGTGTCAGTGGCAAATTTACATTGTCTTCTTCTTGAGCTAGTAAGCACCCACCCAGCTCCAGCACCCACCCAGGCCTGGCATTCCCTCCCTGCCCTTTGTGTTTTGAACTCACTGTGACTGAGGACAGCTTGATTTTCCTGTCAGGACCTCCTAAGTGCTGGGATTGCAATGTCTCCTACTAAGCTTGCTTGTGCTAGATATTATTGCCCATAGAAACAATTGTTGGCCTGGGACTGAGGACAGGCAAGGTCTGAAAGCCCAAGATAACCAGAAAATCTGTATTTTCCTTTCAAAAATGGTTTCAATGAGTTCAGTGTGGTGCCTCACATCTGTAACCTTAGCAGGTGATGGTGAAGGCGTTCATGCCCAGCCTGTCCTATGTAGTGAATCCAAGGCCAGCCTAGACTACAAAGAGACTCTGTCTCAAAACACAAACTGAAAGGGCTTCATACAAACCACAAAAAACATGAAGGGGGCTGTGATGTGGCATAGTGTTTGGTGAGCATTCATCAGGTATTAGGAAGGCCTGGCTGTCATACCTAGAGCCCCTCCGAAAAACTCAACTACCCAAAACTGGCTGTGTGGCCAGGTGAAGAGGCACATTTAAAAAGGCTGCTATGTTAAGGTTCTCCTAGAGGAGAGCTGAGAGGTAAGTGTACACAGATGAGAGTGGACTCCCTGGTCATGGGCTGAAGAGTCCGACAGGCTACCTGCAGGCTGGAGATCCTGGAGTGCTGGCAGCTGACTCAGTCTAAGGGGAAGGCTTAGAAGCAGGGACAGCAATGCTATAGGTCTCAGTCAGAGGGCCTGGAGTATGTTTCAGGGAAAGGGGGAGACCAAGCTTGGAGCTCTGATGTAAGTGGCTAAATGGTATCTACTGAGAAGGACTCTTTTCACCTGATCCCGTGAGACTAGTCTCTGGAAACGCCCTCATAGATATCCCAAAATTATATTCTCTCAGATTTCCATAAATTTCTCACCTAGCCAGCTGGCACTTTTCTAAAGAATTTTATTTTATGTATATGAGTACACTGTTGCTGTCTTCAGACATACCAGAAGAGGGCATTGGATCCCATTACAGATGGTTGTGAGCTCCCATGTGGTTGCTGGGAATGAACTTAGGACCTCTGGAAGAGCATTCAGTGCTCTAACCCACTGAGCCATTTCTCCAGCCTAAACTGGCACTTTTCTAACTGCAATTCCAATGCTATAACCTCAGAAAGTAAAACTATGGAGAGCCCAGAACTGGATGAGCGTGTGCATGCATGTCAGCACCATCTGATGTTATAGTGGCACACATGTCCAAACCTCCAAAACACATCAGGAGGAAGAGGGCATATATGGGACTCTTCAGTTGTGAGCACAGACTCAGGTCACGGGGATAGGGATATGGGCACTGAGTAGGCAGGTGTGTGCGGCTCCTGTTCTTCTGTGCTGAGAGCCTGAATGTATCCTAGGAAGGGGCTCCTAGGAAATCAGAAATAAAATCCTCTGCTTTCCCCAAACACCTACTTTGAATACAAATAATAACAGAAAGGGCATTTTCATCAAAGTTTTTAATGGATGTGCAAGAATAAGAACGACCTTGGCCGTGGAGGGCGAGGACATCGCCCACAGAATGAACGCCGGCCGGCGATGGGCTCCACTGATCAATTGTACAAAACCACATGGTTACTGAGTTACAATCATGAAGTCACCAGTGTCTGTGAACCATTTTCGAAAGACGCAAGCTCTCTTGCCGGGAGCCATGTGCAAACGTTAGGGTGTTTCCCACCACCCCTCGAGAGTCACATTTCAATACATCCTTCACTTTCTTTAATTTATAAAACAAATTGCTATATATAAAAATCTCCCCCTCTGGTGGGCACAATATTATTCACACATTTGTACATGAGCAGCCGAACCAGTAACCAGCAAGTCATTTGGCAACAGGGCAGTATCAAATAAACACCCCCATGTCTAACAAACCAAGGGTCCCTGTGCTGGTTGGGCAAAAGAGTTGTTGCTGTCCCTAGGCAGCACACTGGGAGGGAAGGAGCTTGTAGGAGCCTGTTTGCATTTGGACCATCTGTGGGCTCTTTATTGTAGCAGCTCAACTCAAGGGTAGCTGTGGCTACACAGGCCTCAGACTGGGGCTCCAGCCACTTGGAGCCCCCAGGCTGGGCTGGGTATCCCTGGAGAGCTCCCAGGCTGGGCTGGGTACCCCTGGAGAGCCCCCAGGCTGGGCTGGGTACCCATGGGAGGCCCCTAGGCTGGGCTGGGTACTCCTGGGAGGCCCAAAAATTGGCTTAGGCTCTATTTGCAT